>NC_065958.1:11892500-12010890 GCF_021464435.1 Cataglyphis hispanica
TCAGGGAGAGATATAAGAGTATATGTTTATATGAAAGACTTTCTTATCTCTAATTTTCGATAAAAAATCATCTAAAATTTTTCGCATTTACTTAAAATCACTCTCTATATAGGAATGATTTTATTTAAGTGAAATTTAACTTCCGAATCAACTTTCGAGCTTAAAGTGATTCGCAACTTTTCATTTCGCTGAATCAAAAGTCTCTTCAGGGATAGCCCTGGCATTTCTATCGGTAGTAAGTCATTGCCCTCGGCTCGTCCGTTCTCGAGTTCCCACGCCCGCGTGTGCGTGATCGTCACCTGTTCGCGAAAACAGGTGTCCATTCAAGCGAGAGACGTGATCGTTTCCTCCAGCCGTTTCCCTCCTCGCTTTTCTCCGCTTTGAGGGGTGAAAAAAAAACTCTCATCGCCGCTTCGCGACGACGTAAACGTTCTCTTTATTCTCGACTAATAGGCTTTTCGGAAAATGCTTCGTCGTTCCTAGATCAATACATCTAGCTCTTTCAGTATCAGAAACTATATGGATAGTATTCACAGTCGTGGACGATCTTTAGTCGTTATAGCGACCTGAAAATTTTTAAAAGCCTCCTTCCTTTTGCATCTGGCTTTTTGAAGATAAAAAACTAAATGAAAATTGAAACTGCTTTGATGTTTTCAAAACAGAGAGTTTTGGAAAAACGATAAATTTTATATCAAAAATATTTAATGTTTTATAAAAAAAATATGATTTTATAAAATAATTTTGTAAAAGTGTTGAATAAAATAATTTTTCAACAATATGAAAATTTTATGAATATTGTTAGGAAAGTAATTTGTAGTTGAAGAAATTAATGAGATATTCTAATCAATGCACAAATTGCGATTTCAGATAGTGACACTATTCTACCGATGCTACTTTACCGAGGAGACACTCCAGACGTCCTTACTTCGAGTACTTCTTAGCGTGAACAGTGAGTACATCAAATATGAATTATTTCGCATCTTATCGTGATGAAAAATCAATCCCCCCTTCGCGCCAGATCGCCTTGCGTCATCGTGAAAATTATTACAATTAAAGAATTTTTTTTTTTTTTAATTTAAAAAAGAGAATTTTCACACCTTCGTACATTTCATAAATTATTAGACGCGATTGAGAAAGACATTGCTTGACATTACAAGAAACGCAAAGTCGGTTAAAGGGTCAACTGGCCGCAAGCCCGACTTGGAAACAGTCTCGCGAGCCGCAGCCTCGAAATGACCGTGATTTGGCCGAAGGAAAAATCGAGTTCGTTCAGGTTGTTCGGTAAAATCGCGTAACGGGAGCGGATGGGAGCCGATTCAGCCGTGAAATTCTTCACGCACGGAAGGGCTGCGGGACTTTTTAAACTAAGCGGGGGGGGATTTGCATGGGAAAGGAGCAGGTTGAACGACTACTATCGCAACTCGCAACGGCGTTCGCCACGATAATAAATGCACCTGTAGTTTAGCTGCACGCGCGATGCGATCGAGCGTTTCGATTTCCAGCGAAGAACTTCGGCGTATATCGCAAATTTACGAGGATTAGGGGGTGTAATATATATGTACGTACATATATTCACTCTCTTTTTAGAAACGATGAAAAGTAAAATAGATGCATCTTAATTCGAAAATTATTAAAAGATAGTAACTAGGAAGCAATTATTTATTTCTTTTTATTTATTTTATATTATATAATATTTATTATATAATTAATAAAAATTGAATTAATTAAAAATTTTTATTAATAAATAATATAAAATTAGTATTATATTTATATATTCTTTATATATTTGTATTATAGTTTATTATTTTATTTATATTATATTATATTTATTATATTTTATATATATATATTTATATATTATTAATATATTTATATAAGTAATATTTTAAAAGCTTTTTTAAAATATAGAAATATATAATTTTGAGACAGTATAAATGACACTTCTTGATAAATTTTAATTGTAAATTTTTGTTACTAGCGATCTTATCTTTAGTAAAATATTTTCTCTTTTTCCAAATGATTGAAAACTTTTTCTGTCATGTTCTTATTTAGTTTTTGAATATTTTGAGAGAGATACGAAGATACTATCGGATAAAAATTAAATTTTTGCGTGTGATTTATCGGTACGTAGTTAATACTTGATGAAAATAAATTTGATAAATAAATAAATAAATAAATATAATAAATAAATAAATAAATATAATAAATAAATAAATAAATATAATAAATAAATAAATATAAAAAAACAAAATACATAAAATAAAAAAATAATATATACAATATATATAATATATACTTAATTAAATTTTTAAAGAGAGACATTATGTAACAGGGAATCTTATCGTTAAACATGCATTCAGTGAAAAACATGGACAAAGTACTTTTCCCAGAGAAAGCAATTATAAGAGCTCTCAAAAATGATCCATTAATCGACACGATTACCCGTCGGCAATCCCCATGGCAATTCCCAATTTACCGCTTTTTTTGCGCAATCGATCCACTTTCGCGCGCCTCCTGCATAGCCGTAAAAACTTGCAACCTGCTGCCCTCGATGTAACATTAACGACCGCCTCGCTCGTACATTGGAATGGAAAATCACTATTTCAAAAGGTTAGAAATTAGAATTCGCATTTAGAAGAAGGAAGGTTAGGTAGAGTGTCTCCCTGAAAAAAAAATCCTAAAAAATCTAGAATTCTTAGGGATTTTGTTTTTAATAATCAGAAAATTCTCAAGGAATTTTAGTCAAACTCAGAGTATTTTTTCAAAAATTCTCTCTTTGATTTTGTTCTTATATTACAAGCATCGGCGATCTGATTGGCCAATAAATGTGAATTATATATTTCAAATTTATTATAAATATATATCTTTCTGTCTTTGATTATATATTCATTGTCATAGCAAAAAATACTGAATACACATCTTCCATTGTAAGTCTTACAATTAATGATAGAAAATAAAAATACTATGCAAATGAAAAAAGTCGTTATCTTACAAAAGTCATTCAATTTTTTTCAGTACATTTTTAAATTTAATATTTAAAATTTAAGTGATATATTTTTCTTTTGTATAAGTGAACAGCATTAAAAAAAAAACGCATACAAAAAACTTATTTTAAAAGCTTCATCCAAAAATTCTCTTTTACTTGGAATTTTGAACAAATTACTTGAAAAATCAGGGAAATTCTCAGGGAATTTTTTTACAAGCTTCGGATGAGCACCCTGGCTAGGGCAAATGGGAGAACGGTAGAGCCAATGCATAGTGAAAGATGCATGGCGCCTCGGGAGGACGATACGAGAACTCCGAATTGATATACGCGCGGCGGTGGCTGGAGCCACGACGAACGGCATGAAGCGTCTAGAACGGAAGCGAACGGCTAGAACGGAGTTGGAGTAGAGTAGGTATAGCTATAGTCGGCCGTGTCTGCCTGTAACCTTTGCCTCGCTTTTGCGTCGTGCTCAGTTGCAGCTCGGCGTTCTACTCTGGCGAACCTCTTCTTCCGCGTCGGACAAGTTTTACTCGCGCGACCAAAGTGACACGATATTCATAATCGTAACATTATTAAAAGTCACTTGTGAGACGTTACATATCGCGGGATATGGTAATCTTGATGATTCTCCGTTAGATATAAAGACGACGCGCCCTCTGTCGTCGGGGATAGTTAACGCGGCAGAATAATTTTGCGACTCGTATGCCAATTGGTCGAAGTTTGAATGGTTCGTTAAATGCGATTGCAAGTGTTCGATTCGGTTTGAATGCGCAGACGCCGATGTGAGTGAGAAGCTCGTAGTCACGAGCTTGCGTTGTACGCGTGCTAATGATTCGACGCGTGAAATTGCGCGTGAGAAACACGCGTGACCAGCACCTCGTCTGAGAGTGAACTGAAATCGAGCTTGAGAGAGCTGAGAGAGAGATAATCGTCTCGTGAAACTCTCACATTGTTGAAAAATTTGTCTTAGAATGTCCCAAACAGTCCGCACATTTTTGTGTTAATTTAACATGATAGGGATATGTTAAATGGTGACACTAATACTAAAAATTAATGTTTTATTATAAAATAAATGCAAATTTCATAGCAATGTGAAATAAATTTTATGTAAAATCAACATATTTTTAATGACACAATTAATTTACCTAATTTAGATTAGATTAATTAAAAACAAATATTGACGATCTGTAGTTAATCTCACTTTTAATATTTATAGAATAAAATCAACATTTTTGTCTACAAATTTTGACACAAATTCTGTCACTAATAACGAAATATATCCATTGAGTATAATTAATAATATGTCCACATTGTGTTATTGTTTTAATAATTTAACATTTGAATTAACAATAGTAACGTGCTAAATTAACACATGAATGTGTTAAATATTTAACACAAGAAATTTTAACCAACATATTTTTTTTAACAAGAAAACACAAATTTTCCAACAGTGCAAGTGTCAGATAAACATCGCGTTGATGTCCGGGTGATATGTCGCGATACTTTTCGAAAATTTTTTTTTTTTCCATAAAAGATGGTTTTTTGTAAGAAAAAAAAAACAGCAAGCTTTTTTTCTCAATTTTTTTTTCCCAAATATTTAATGACTTTATATTTTGATTATTACAAATTGATTTTTCATTATTTTTAAGCATGTATGTGACATATATCGAAATACTAATAAAAACATTAAAATTTCATAGATTGTTCTACTATCTCTTCTGAATATTTGTGCAAAAACTAAGCACAATTCTCTTAATATGGTTTGGAAGTTATTTAAATTTAAAATTACTATTGATTCTTATGGAAAATCGCCTATTGTAGCACTTATTGACAAAGAAAAAATATTACCAATAAAATAAAAATTTTCACATATATTAAGGAAATTCTAATAAATATTTGTGCAAAACTTGATTTAGATTCACTAATTCGTTTAAAAGTTATTTATTAAAAATTGTAGAAAAATATTATCTGTCTCTTTTTCTCTTTCTGCAAATTACTCGTTTTTCATTGTTTTTTGCAGTTGATTTCAAAGGATATTCACGATCAAAAGTTTTTGCCATAAATTAGAAAAAATATTAATTACAACTATTTTCTTTTACGAATACGTCAAAATCCATATTATTTTGTGATACTTTAATCTTTTTCACAACTCGAATTTATTTTTTTAATTTTTTAATTTTTCAAACAGTATAAACGTAAGAAACATGTTTTCTTTTTAATTTTGACAATTTTTTGCTACTAGTACATCCAGAACATCCTTAACTTTTTAGATAGATTTGAATTAACTATTATTATTTTAAATGTAGCTCGCATTCCAATTAGCTATATAGTTATGTAATTATTCATAATTAATAAAAATTTTTGTTATGCATCTAATTGAAAATTATTTGAATCTATCGAGTTTTGATGTAATTCGCAGTCTCATTAATCCATTAAAATTACTTTTGAAAGAAAATAAATTAAAAATATAGTAACTTTATTTTTTTTATTATATTAATATAAAATATTTAAAAATATTTAATATTTTTAATATTTATATATTATATATAATATGTAATAAATAATTTATAATATATAATAAAAATAAAATAAAAATACAAATATAATAATAAAAATATTTTAAAAATAAAAAAATAAATTTTTTTTCAATGAATAAAAAAACCGTTTTTTTCAACTGTTTTTTTTTTCTATTAGAAAAAAAGGTATTTTTTTTTTATATATCTCTTCACCTTGAAGGATATTATTTTCGATCAACATTTTTGCTTTCAAAGTTTCCTTGCATTATTTTTGCACGTTTTTCTTTAGTCAAGAAAACTCGAAATTTTTTCTCCATTTATCAGAGATTTAATGTTGACATCATTTGCATAATACGTTTTTGATAATCATGTAATTTACCTGCGTTCTCTTTAATTCTCTTCCATTCATACTCCCTACTGTCCTTCAACATTAAACTTAATAAACTTCGCGATTACAATGACGTATCTTCATCACTACATTCTTTATATGGCGACTTTTTACGTTTACGAGCTCTGCGTTGCTGTTGTAAATGCCCGGCTTCATCCGGTTCGATGTTCTCTTCAACATTTTTACATCCGATATCGCGAGCGGGCTTTGTTGTCAAAGACGCGGCGGCGCCTAAAGATAGGAGCACGACGTCGGGTCTATGTCAGTCAGTGACTATGTAAACGCATTTAAAGCGGATCGTTTCGTTCGCGTGCGCTCTCGTTTCGATTGATCACGAGTTGTTTGTGTAACGTCGTATCCACGAGCGGATCTGATACAGTTACTCGCTGCCCATGATGATGATGATGATGATGATGATGACGATGATGACGACGCTCTTCCGGAAAAGACTCTCGCGATCAAGGATATGCCGGTTTGACAGGAGACGGTTGACTTATCGCGCTAATAATAGCGCAGACTACAGCCGCCGCGACAAGCGTGACTTCGTAAAATCCTTCGACCAGATATCGAATCACGTTGGCTTAATCCTTTTAATACTACGGGAACAATGCTCGCTATTGTTCGCCCCTCTCGTTGTTGTACGCTCAGTGGAATCCGAGTGTCTCGATTTGATATTATATACATGGTGTTTACTCTCTGGAAAAATATGGAAAATCTGGAATTTTTAGGGATTTTTGTTTGTACCTGGAGAAATTAGGGAATTCATGGAATTTTATTGGGACTCGGGGAATATTTTTTTTTTTTATTTTATGTTGTAAGCAGCAGAAAATTCGCCAATAAGACAAGTTGTGAATTATAAGTTTAAAATATATTTTAAATATATATCTATCTTTGTTTTACTTATATTTAATGTCTTAACAAAATATTGAATGTGCAATACATATATTTTTTACTTTAATTTTTAATTATAAAAAATGAAAAAGATTATACAAGGTCAAAAATTTTTATCTTAACGAAAATTATTGTTTTTTTTTTTTTTTAGTATATTTCTAACACATGAAATTTAAGTGGCTTTGTGTTTTTTTGGTGTGTATGTAAAGCATTAAAATGCGTGTACAATAAAAAACTTTTTTTTAATTGAACCAGAGTTACCTGGAATTTTGAGCAAAAATACCTGGGAGATCAGAGAATTTCCAGGAATTCTTTTTTTTTACAATGTTTTTTTTTTAAACACCCTGTATATAGTTCGATGATTAAATTTCTCATAACAGTATTTTTTTCTGATATATCAAATTACTAAGGTGTGAAAATTGAATTGCGGATAATGCTGAAAATTTTCCCTTTTGTATTTTTTTTCATTTCAAAGAATTTTTGAATATTAATTTGGTTAGTGAAATAATTCTTTTTTTTAAATATATGTATATTGTTCAAAATAATTACATAATTATTCTATTTTCTTCAAAAATCGATTACAACCACAGATATTTAACGTTTTGAGAATTTTTAGAAATATTCGAGACTTGATATGAAATAGATACATTTCTATACAGGGTGTTCCAAAAGGAAAAGTCAATATTCTGAGAGATAATTTTCGATATCGGTCATTTTAAGCAAAAATGTTCATAAACGAGCGTCTTATCCCGAAAAAAAAAATAAATAAAAATATGTTGAATAAACTTCAAACAATAAATTAGAAACAGTGTATAATATCTCTCTCTTATCAGTAATTTTGCAATTGTACATTCAAACAACTTTATCACGGAAACCGTTTGAAATAGGTCATATGAACATTTACCTGAGCATCTTTGTTTAAAATGACTGATATCATCACCTCCTAGATTATTGACCTTTCTTTCTGGACACTCTATATATAAATACAATACTGTAACTTTTTTCAATCGCTGACATTTGATTCGAAGCACTATCCAAATCTCTCTCCCAGTGTTGTTTCCAGTAGCATATTATTAACTATCTCATTGCATCTCTCTCACAGAGCATTAATCAACCGGTTGGCCGTCATGCTCTTATTACCGCGAACGGTATACTTTTTCTATCCGCCTGCGACGACCCTCGATTGATCTCTTTTGTGTCGCTTCGTATTTTTCTCACCGTCGTCGTGCCGCGCGCGGTTAATGACTTCCCAGCCTCCTCCCCGGTTATAACGTAACTGAATTTCCGTATCCGTGTGTTTGCCTTGGCGCGTCCAGGTGAAGGAAAAAGGGACGATGCTGTCGTACATGCTGCCGACGGAGGACAAGCCACCGCCCGCGAGCAGCCAGCAGAACAATTATCGCGCGACCGGCAAGCTGCAGAAGAGCACCACTGCCGTGTTGAGCACCACGTCGCCCAGGAAGTGCGCGGACGCGACTAGAACGATGATCGTCTCCACTAGGATCGAGGATTCGTCCTCCTGCGATCCTATCGTCCGCCACGGTTCCCCTCATCCCACCTCTCGACCGATCGAGAGCCCGAAGCACAACGGCACCGCCACCGCCACCAACATCACCGCCAACACCACCGCGAGGAAGTCGACCCTCCACAACGCCAACCGAGTCACCAAGGACGACAGCCTCTACAGCATCGACAGCGACGCCAGCACCGCCGGCAGCGAGCGCAAGAACAAGATCCTGAACGGTGCGAAGCACGCCAGTTTGAAAAGGTAAGTCGATTTTTATTAAGAATAGGACACCGTGTTGGAAAATTTGAGTTAAATTTATTATATAGGGTGTACAAACGTTAAAAATGATTTATTTTTGAGATTTGAGAAAAAGTTGTTTCAAGTAAAAGCTGTAGGATCTTAAGTGACGTATTAAGTAGCAATAGTGTGAGTTTAAATAGCATTGTTGAGGTCAGGTAAAATCATTTTCGGATAATACTAATATACTACTGGCGGTACTTTTACCTTTCAAGTCTCATAACTCGGAAAATACTCAATGGAAAGGAACTTTATTATAGTGTTTTGAAAAGGTCTCAAGAGGGGCTATAAAGATAAGTAATAAAAATAAGGGTTTTATTTAAAAAATTCAAAGTGACCTTGCCCTGACCTTGACGACACCACCCAAGATGACGTTGATAAAATTAGTAAACAGATCTTTTTAAACCTTATAACTTTTATTTGAAACATTTTTTTTTATAAAACTTATATTCTTCGAGACATTCCGAGGTGCCGACTTTTTTTTATACACCCTGTATATATATTATATGTCCCAAACGATAAATTTTTCCCACATAAATTTTTGTTACGATTTTTATTTTTTATTATAATTTTTACGTCACATTGAATTCCGATTTAAATCTAATCTCCTCGTAACCGAGACATTGTTCTCGTTTCTTACTGAAGTATTCGAGAAAATATTAAGATTATACTGCGCGCTCTCTCTCGGGGCAGATTCTCGATGAATATGCGCCCCGGCTTGATTCCACCGACGAAAACCCACAATTATCCGCCTCGCGAATGCAAGCGCACGAGCTCGTCGGGTTACACATGGCGCGTAAGCGCCTCTTATTTACGAGAACAAGAAGAAAAGAGAAATAGAGAGAGAGAGAGAGAGAGAGAGAGAGATCGTCGCTACGTATCGGTTTTACAAGCTGACTTTCGCAAGCCGTACAAGACTTTTACGACATTTGTACGTGGGATAGGTCAGGGTCAGCCTCGCCGAGACTTCGACGGGGCGTCGTAATGCACCGAGTGATGTTTTGCTCGAACGACGTCCCGGGATTGTCTCTCGAATGCACTTAATAATCCTGACAAGAGACATGGAATAGCACAAAGTGACCGAGTGCAAAACTAGCGTGAAGTAAGAGGAGACTTGGTCTTTGTCGAGTCCGAGCAGTGTTTTAACTTTGATCTCTTGACAGCTCGTAGACGTGACATTTGGGGAACAAATAATAATTATAATAATAATTATATATATATATATATATATATATATATATATATAAAAAACTTGAAGTTGTAATTATAATTATAATTATAATTTGAGGAAGCGCGTTTAAAAAGAAATCACAATTTTGTCAAACTGTCATGTGCAAAAATTTCTTGATGCATTGATAAAAGTAGATTTCGTAATCTGCAGGCTTTAAAAGCCTGTGACGATAAACGTCATGATGCTAATTACTCAGCTGCGCGTATATATTTGTTTAGCGCATTTAAAAATATCGCGAATTTATTAGTTTCATGGTCGCGTTTATAATTACCGTGTTTCCGATAATTTTATGATACCAGCCATTCTCGTACACTGTTCTATGCATATATGTATATGTGAGAGAAATTACAAAATTGTGTTCTCAGTATCTCTCGGGGGTAATAAAATGAAAGAAAAAAATTCTGAATATTTTTTGACCTCTGAATAAATCGCAGGGCAAAACATATCTTTAAGTTATCTAAAGATTGTAGTATCGAAAATGATACAATGTAGCGAAAATATCTTTTTAATGCGCTTTCGAAAAAGAGCTTTTATTTATGTCAATTTCGTAATAATACTGGGCAACGACGTTCGTATCATTCTAAAAAGGAACTGTATGACCTAATCCGTTGCCAAAACGCTGTTGCGTACTTAGAAAACACCGTTGCGCATTTAGCGTCTATTTTTGCAAGTGTATCAGTATATGAATGTGCGCATGTGCATCCAGATTTTTCTCGCTTAATTTTTCCAGACATAGCACATATTTGATTTTTAAGAGATAATTCTAAAATTTATTTTTAAAATTTATTAAAAATCAATATTTCCAAAATTTATTTAAAATCAATTCTTTTTAATGCGTTTTAATTTATTTTAACTATTTTTAATATAAATTTAAATGTGTGATATTTAAATTAAGTTATATAAAATATAATAAAATTTTATTCTGTTTTCTCTTTCTAATTTATAAAATTCTATTTTTTTTTTAATTTGAAATTAATTACGTTGAGGCAGTTAATATTAAAAATTGTATTTTAAGTCGCAAGAGAAAAGCAAAAATTGTCGTTTTCATTATGAGAGATGAATTTGCGAAAATTAATTTTCCATACTTTAATAAATGCACACATCATTGAGATAATCTCGTTTATTTCTTGACTTATTATTTCGTTGACATTGCGATTCTTGTTACGTATATAGTAAATATTAGCAATTCTATGGAAAGGTTAAATAACAGTCATTAATGCGCGCGTGTCAAAGCGCAAAGAGATTGAAATGAAAGTGTTTTCTATAGCAAACGAGAACCGTGGGATTCCGTAATCGATTCCAGCAAAAGCCAGACTATATCCCTCGCTAATCGACTGACCGCGGCTCACTGCGTTCGATACTTTACAAGCTGTGAGAGTAAAATTATCATAGTCCCGCGTAGCAATTCTTCTGAGATCGAGTAAAAATAGACATTCTAAAGAATTTTTTTCTTTGCATATAATACAGGAAAATCCCATTATTGCTCCATTTTTGAATTCTTCATTTGATCTTGAAGTGCCATCATCAAGAAAGATACGATTGATTTGAAGTAAATGTGTTTCTGAGAATTTAAAATTTATTATTAGTTTTATTCTTTAATAAATTATTTCAAGCGTACTTTACACTTTTCGACTATTTATATTATATTATATATTTAATGTTAAATTAAAAATTAGATCGTCTAAGAAATGCGTTGCAAGAGAAAAGAAGGTTGGGATGCATTGCCTTAGATGATTAGAAATTGATGCGTACCCTAGAGGAAGTGAAGTAGAAAATAAGAGGTGTCTTTACGATAAAAGGGACGATACTTCCGTTCTTACGGCCTTCATGGATCAGAGCGAATTCGGAGGTCAGATCGATGGGAGACTGCCAGCCGGGCGACCTCGACCCCGACCCACCTCAATTCTCCATCGAGTCCAGGTATAACGCCGGACCTTCTCTTCCAGTCTCAGAAAGATTACAATAACATAATAATAATGCCAATATTTCGTCTGCATGATACTTGCTGAAAATTTTTGAGTAATTTTAATTTCAATCGGGTTAAAGAAAATTATTTTTTTTTATTTTAATGAAATTTTTGTTAATTGGATAATTATTTCCATATTAATTTTATTTTTTTTTTCCATCAAGAAAGTTGACATTATCAAGTAGAAAGATTCTGAAACGAAATAAAACCGTAAAAGAATATAAAAAAATATTATCATAATGCTCGTGAGAAATTTTGTATATTATTTTATATGTTTTCTTAAATATTAATTTAAGATTAATAAAAAGATTTTATATTGCATTATTAATTTAAAATATTTTGATAAAATACTTGTGCCATTGCTAAAAATTTGGTTTACAAATTAAAATAAAATAGCATTTTATGTACTTATTCGTGTATATTTTCAAAAATTATTGGTCTTATATTGCATTTTTTTTTACTACTTTGTATACAATAGTTTATTGCATATATCGATTTATTCTAAACGCAGAAGATGCGTAATGAAACTCCAGAGATCTATACATATTGTAAGCTCTGTCGTTTCAATACCCATGTGACTTTGACATAATCTAGTTGAGGGACACGGCCACACGTGGCAGCACCTTACTGCAACTCGTTTTAGCGCAGACTAGAACCAGCATTCGCGACAGTGTATTGTATGCAGTTGACAATATATTTGTCAAATTTTTATTTGTAAATTTCTCGCGATACAAAACGTTTTCAACATGATTATTGTTCTCGATGACAGAGAAAAATAAATTGTCTAGATGTAGATACATACACTGTAAAAAATTTTCATAAATTCAGACACATTTTTGTCTGTGATCTGGTTATCTGAAAGAAATTTTATACAATCTGTCTTAATCATCAGAGTCATTTTTCGGAAAATTTAGAAGAATATGAATTGAAGAGTGAATATCTGAAAAATCAGAAGTTTTTGTTAATTTATCTTTACAATGTATTTAAGAATGTATATGTTACATGTCAAAATATTGACAAAAATATGAAAATTTTATAGACTGTTCTATTATTTCTTCTGAGCATCTGTGCAAAACCTGAGCACATTTCTCAAAACAATTTGGAAATTATTTAAGTTTAAAGTTAGTATGGATTTTTATGGAAAATTGCATATTATTGTAGCTTATTGACAAATTTGACAAGGACAAAACAACGCAATAAAAATTTTTATATATATTAAGAAAATTCTAATAAATATTTGTGCAAAATTTGATTTAGAGCCACTAGTCATTAAATGTTATTTATTAAGAATTATAGAAAAATATTATTTCTCTCTCTCTCTCTCTCTTACTGCTTTTTTTTTTTTTTCTTGATTTAAGGTGATATTCAGAATCCAAAGTTTTTTGTCATAAATTAGGATTATTAAGGATTATTAAGGAAATATTAATTACCATTTTTCTTTACAAACCATATTATTTTGTGATATTTTAATTTTTTTTTATAAATCAAATTAATTTATTTGATTTTTCAAATAATATAATTGTAAAAACATGTTTTTTTCTTTAAATTTTGGCAGTTTTTTGTTATTATTGTACAGCGAAAACATTCTTAAGGAGAACAAAAACCTAATATTCCCGCAAACGTTGCATTCGATGTACAAATAAAAAAAAAGAAGAAAGCCAATTATCACTTATGCTGTCTTCGGAGCGATAAATCGAGCGGCACAATTTATCGATCTCTCGCGACGTGGTGACTTAATTGATTCCTCGGCGCACGCAGCGAACCGCGTCGAAAATTTATCCGGCTGCGGGATTAACTCTGTTGCAGAGATGAATAATAAGCCGGGTAAAACCGGTTTAGCGCAGCGCCGCTGATCCGCTTAATGCTTTTCTATCTTATTAGTGCAAATGCTTGAAGTGAATGGCGCATCAACGTTATTCGATATCCCCTCGCGAAATATCGATACGATTCGATGCCTGAACTCGGCGTCCCAATTAATGGGCAAATAATGAACTTAATATAAATAATGAACTTTAATATAAATAAAGATGAAATACAACTCACGCATGACCGCAGTGTCTATTCTACGAGGTTGTCGGTAATTTCTTGAAGAATCGCTTCCGGGACGAATGATAAATAAGTATTGTGTGTGTGTGTGTGTGTATGTGTGACATAGATCGATCTCGATCAAGCTCGATCGTAATCCGATCGGGATTTTGATTTTGATATCGCTTCCGCGGTCACTGGTTGCGGTCGCACGATGGAAAACTGAGGTTTACTATAAGCATTTTTCCAAGCCATATATCCAGACGTCGTCTGACCTGTTTCGGTCGCGTTCCGACTACAGGATGCCCGAGATAAATCAAGATACTATTCAGCTATAATTATATATTTTTTTTTTAAATTTGCGGAAGAGAATTTTTATTTTTATTATTTATGTGAAATATTTAGATTTTTTATTTATGTAATTATTTCACTTACATCTTATCTATATGTACATTTTTATTTCTTACCGATTCTTTATCAAGAATCATTATTGTTTAGGGTATCCTTTGGCTCAAGCAAAGGATCCATGGTGGAAACCCTCGTCTACGAAACACCCGTGCAAGAGGAACCTGAGATCAATCATTTCCTGGACCACAATGGCCGACTACCTCCTCCTATGATACCTGTGCCTGATACTGAGTAAGTAGCAATCATAAAGTTATTATCGAAATTCTATTATAACTTTTTTTTTGCCCTAATATCTACTTTTGATATGAAAAATATCGCATTCTCTCATTTTATTTGAATAATATCATATTTTAAATACTTATATTCTAAATAATTCTAAACTATTTTAATAAAATTATATTTTAAATAATATTATATTCCAAATAATTCTAAGTTATTTAAATAAAATTATTTCAAATAATTATTATAATTTATGTATATATTTTTTTTTTCTAAAATTATAAATAATAATATGATATACAATATTATGAATTTATTATTTTCGATGTACACATTGTATAAGAATTTTGATTCGAGATAATGAATGCTATTCTCAGTATATCAAACATGACACAACACATATGCGTCGGTTTATTTTTCACGAGCAGATGGATCTTCTTGTAAATTCGCATCTCAAAGATTCGATCGCGGAAGTCGATTATCGTGGCAAATTGCATCCGCCCACGTGCGTACGTGACGTGACATTATCCGGCGCACCCGGCACCGAAATAACGCTCGTATGTATATACGCATCGAGTAATACCAGATCGCGCGGAAATCGACGTTCGTAAATATCGAGTTGACTCGTTAAATCGACGCTGTGCATAAAATCCGAGTTACATTTCCGGTCCCCGTTTAATTCAACAGATGTTCATCGTTTTAGGTAACAGGATACCGAGTGCGAATCGACGACGATGTATGAGAGAGATGTCGGTGTTACGTAATGATAAAAAAATTTCTGCATAAAAGATTTATTCTTAAAATAATGAAAAATAAAGAGACGGTGATGCAAAATATACAGAGTGGCCCCGAATGTTCCAGTCAGACTTTGAGATCTTATAGGAAATTTAATTCTGAACAAAAAATTTCCTATAAACGTGGGTCGAAAAATGCTTTCTTAAGAAGTTATCGCTCAAAAACCTCGGAAATCATGATTATTTTACACATTTTTCCAAATTTCCATTATGGAAAATGTGCGTTTTTAAACAAAAAGTACCGAAACAAAAGTTTTAGAAAATTATTTTTTAAATGAGATTAAAATGATTGTAATACGTTCCATAGGTTTTGAGATAATCAGTTTCAAATGTACAAAAAAATATTTTTCTTTGCTGTCGACATAGCTTTTTAAAGATACTCTCCATTTAAAAAATATTCTACAGTGCTACAATGCATTTTAATTTAAAAAAAAGAATTACTTTATTTTTATGAAAGAAAAAGATTTTTGTTTTTTTATTTTTATTGATGTTTCTCCAAGAAATTTATTAAGTTTCATCTTCTTTTTATTTTATTTCTCAAAACTTATGTAACATATTACAATCATTTGGATCTCATTTAAAAGATAATTTAATTCTCTACAACTTTTGTTTCGGCACTTTTTAATAAAAAACGCATACTTTCTCTGATATTTGTAAAAACATATAAAATAATTGTGATTTTAGAGGTTTTTGGGTGCTAACTGTTTAAGGAAACATTTTTCTACCCATGTTTATAGGAAATTTTTTCTTCAGAATTAAATTTCCTATCAGATTTCAAAGTCTGGCTGGAAATGTCGAGGTCACCCTGTATACATATGTATATTTTTGCTGAGTAATCCTTATATTTAATTGCACAAGATTTTGCCAATTAATGTGGGTATTCTTCTGAGCTAAATTTTATTAATAATAAAATAATAATAATAATAAAACTAATTTTATAAAATATAATACTAACTTTAATAATTTTCAAACTACGAGAATTGTGTTTAGATTTTGCACGGATACTCAGAAGAAATAGTAGAACAATCTACGAAATTTTCGTCAATGTTTTGACATATGACACATCCTTAATTTCCGATGCACATTCGATTATATTTTTTCGCAAAATTTTCCGAATTACATTCTATGACAATATATCCAGGCCGTAACCTATATTACCTTTCATCGCGAAATAAGTATGTCGGAGACGTTATTAAATATTCTTGACGCAAGCATCACCGTTTAACCGGATCAAACGATAATGATTGCGCCGTGCGATAAGTAGCCGACAATTAAAAGAAACATGCGTGGGAGAAAATAACTTCTGGCAAGACACGTCGTTCCCCAAGAATGTAATTATATATTCTCCAAGATGACTTTGACCGTCTTTCTCTCATTATATCTAGATGTTTCCCGTATCCCAATTAATCTAAATATTAATCTGAAAACAGATCCGCTTTATTTTATGTTGGCTTTTCAAGTGTGCATGAAATACGCGTTTTATTTAATGCAAGGAATACACATAAATTATATCATCACTCGCGTTGTTTCAGTTTTACAATGATAGAATAAGATTAATTTTTAGAAAAAAACATTAATTATGAGAACTGCACAAAAATTTAATTTATTCCAAAATTAAAAAAAAAATTAATTATAAAAATAAGAGAGACCGAGAGAGAGATTATAAATATATTGACAGCTAGTAAAAATAAAAGATGCTTAAGATATTTCAGTTCCCCACAAAATGGTAAACTGTAAAAAAAATTGACTGAAACTTCATAAACAAAATATCTACAGTATTTTTGCAGGCACACTATTTGAATTTTCAGACAAACTGTCATGAAAAATGACTCTAATAATTAAGACAGATTGCCTAAAATTTCTTTCAGACACTTAGATTTGAAAATTCACACAATAGATGTTGCCTGAATTTATAGAAAATTTTTTACAATGTA
Source organism: Cataglyphis hispanica (assembly GCF_021464435.1). Lineage (NCBI taxonomy): Eukaryota > Metazoa > Arthropoda > Insecta > Hymenoptera > Formicidae > Cataglyphis > Cataglyphis hispanica. The sequence continues at coordinate 11,909,663 of NC_065958.1, forward strand.
AAGGAATACATTGCCGATTAAAATCGGAAGCAATTTGACAGCTCATGATTTCGATGAACAGCTTATCGCTTCATAATGATATTACGTAAAGATAAGATTACGATACGAGCGTCTTGGGACGATAATTTGATATTGCCTTGTAGTCATTCGATTAAGGGATCAGTTGTTCCGAATTGATCCTTTTGGCAAGAGTAACATAAAGTGCTAGCTGAACGACAGTTATATTTTTCTTTTCTTTTTTTTGTTTTTTTACGAATCGACTCTCGCGTCGATGAGATCATCGCTACTTTTTACCGCGCGCGGTTACGTACGTTTTGCAATCACGCGCGTGTTTCTCACATTTAAAGCGTACGAGCCCCATTGAAAACGAGCGGCATAATTCGCGCGGTGAGTATCGCTACTAAATAATTCAGTAAACACGCTTTAACCCTTAGCTTTCCCTTGGTATCCCTCTTTCACTCTGCGTTTTGATATGCATTATTCAATGGGTTTAAATTTGCGAACAAGTTTTTTTCAACTTTCACATTTGAAACAATTATGACTATGTTTCATTTATATTTTATTATATATATTTATATTTTGTAACAAAAATAATTTCTTTTATCAAATTATCATTCAGAAAAGGCCTTTTTTCAAAATGTAAATCTAGTGTTTTTTTAAACATATTATTATTATTATTTTTTCAAATTTTCTCCCTTTTTCTTCCTCTCCAAATTAAAGATTTAATTTTTTATGATTTAAAATAAACTGTTTTTAATTTTTTTTGTTTAACATTTAAAATAGAGATCGTTACATCTACTTTTGAATAAAAAAATTTAGACGTATGTATTATACAGGGTGATTCAGAACGAGTGTAAGAAACTTCAACAGATTTTTTGGGAGTAAAAGATGTGATATGAACATAGATCCTATTCTTTTTGTCTTTTTTTCTAATTTATTTTTTGTAATTATAATTTAAAGAGCCTTTATTTTGTGTAATTAGCTATTCTCAATATTTTTGTAGTTATAAATAATGTAAAATTCTGTTGTTATTATAATAAAATCACTGTAATCATAAAATCATTATAAACAACTGACATTTCTTTGTTTTGTTTTAATTTCTCAAATGCCACTTCCAAGCATATGATTTTAATTTCTGTAACAATGCAGGTTAGATTAGGTTAGGTTAGGTAGGTATTGAGAACAGGATCTATCTTTACATATGACACTCGTCTAAACGATCTGTCAAAGTTCATTCCCCCTCCATTCTGGATCACCCTATAGACCTGTACTCGTCACGAATGAAACACCTGTGCGACTGAGTGGGCTGGGAAAATCGATTGGCGCGAACGATCTCGCGAACGAGACGACAGATGCCGGCACTCTCCCTTTTTCAAACCCCGCGAGAGGTGAGGAAGCGCCCGCTCTGGCTCGGTGCGTGCTTGTCACTTCTCCTCTCTCCCACCCGCTCCTTCCGAGCGCGGCCGAAACCGGCCGAATTAGCCCGATGTATTCTCGTGTTTGCGAATCATCGCCGTTCGTGTTAGTGCACGCATACATCCGGTACCGCGAGCGGTTTACCACCCGCGCCTTTTCTTCCTCCTTCCCCTACGCCTCCTTCCTCCCCCATACAAGTCTCCCGGCCGGTATCTCCTTAGCACACGTCGCGTCGTGCGTATTCCCTTCCCCCTCTCCCCCGCCCCACCTGGCCCCTCCCCTCTCTTGTTGTATCTCCTTTTCCCCTTATTCGTCCCCCCTCTTCCCCTCCTCTTCCCAATCATTGAGCCTGGATAAGCGAGGAGCGCGGAGTCGGAGCGGAGTGGCAACGTTCAGTACGCTCGTGCCATCTCGACGAGCACGGAGTCGCATTGTTGTCGTCGTCGTCGTCGTCGATCGAGTTTCCCGCGAGACCGGGAAGAAGCGTTGCCTGCGAGAAAGAGAGAGAGGGATTGATCGTCCAGGTCCTGTGGATTAAAGCCGTGCGTGCGACGTCCATCCATCCATCCGTCCGTCCGTCCATCCGGCAGGTAAACGAGCGTGTTGTTCCCCGGGGACGCTACGCGCGTTCGCATCCCCGTTTCTCGGAGTCGCTCCAAAAATCGAAGCGATCGAGGGACTCCGAAAATTCGCTTCCCGTATCTCGATCGCTCCAATCGGCGCAATCTCGTCCCCCTCGTTTGTTGGGGGGAGAAGGGGGGGCGAACTCTCCCATTGTACGAAACGTACACGCAAGGTGCGTATACGCCCTAGGATGAGGGAACTCGCTGCCCGAGCGAATTTTGAATATGAAACAGCTGTTTAAATTTCATGGTATTTTATGACTCACTCGTTTCCGCGGAGATTCGAATTTCTTCATGAATTTGTGGCGTTCTCCAGATTCCTTTCGAAATCATTTGATAAGAAGTCAGTTAGACTTGGTCTAATTATTAGTCTTTATCTGGTATTTTTTTTTTATTTCGATAATTGACTTTGTTTTCAAATTACAATACAGTTTGTTATAAGTCAAGTAGAGCCAAATGGTTTTTTTTTTTTAAGGGGCTATATATTTATGTAAATGGATTATTTGTTTGTCGCCGATTATATACTAGACACCCTGTATAGCAAAAGAATACTTCGAGAAAGTAATTGTAATCTTAATTTCTTTTTTGGAAAAAAGGGTTTGTTGAACTTTTCCTTCTCTTCAGAAGGATATTATTAGCTATTAACGTCTATGTAAATTATGCATTGTCTATAGAATTTACGGGTGAAAAGACAGTTTACATAGTTCACACGTATATGTAGACAATCGCTGTTGATGTTTATAACATCGCTCGACTTGATTAATAAGACTATAAAATGGAAAACACTACGGATCTAAATTAATAGCTACTGTTGAAAGGGCAGCTTCGAGTTTCTGAATTACATTATTTCTGATTATATTTGTTAATATTTGTATATAACTTTTAATTGGATCCGAACTGTGAGTCAAAAATACGGAACTTAAAGTGTAATTCGAGGATGTGCAATCTCAACTTAAATGTCCCTAATTTTTTTCAACGTGTAAAAAGGATTGAGAAGATATTATAAGATTATAATAGAGTGATTTGCAGCTAGCGTATAAAACGTTAAGGACAGATTTTTTTATTTGAATCAGTGACGAATCCACCTTGTATATTCACAATCGAACGACAGCCGAGAGGTCGCGTTGTTGCCGATCGAATCGCGTCGCCGGCTTGTCTGTCCCTAATAGCAGACTCACATCGATCTGGTGGAAAGATTGCGAAAGGGACAGGCTATCGGTGTTGTCCACAGGGGTGGATGGAGGTGGAGAACACAGGCGAGCCGACTATTCGCTAATGAGAGAATTGGAACAGAAATGCTCGTATTCAAGGGGATACAATTTGGACTTTAGGGTCGGAATGAGATGTGAATCGCGTTCCATTTTCCTGGAACATCCTGGATGTCGTGTCCTCACGAAAAATCCCGATACTGAAAAACGGGCCAATATCGGCGGTCAAGCGTTGGTAGACAATGCTGTTCCTTTATTGGTTAATTGTCGAGTTTATGATGTTTCTTCTTAACTGTCAGCAGCGTAAATTAATCATGGAATAGTGTTACACTTCTGTATTTGACTTTTATTGGTCCGATGGTGGTAACCCTTGACAGCCAGTACTGGTATGACTGGCAGCGCTATTCACTCAGCATTGGGCCGTTTCTAAATTTTTACGTCGCATGATTCGCGTTGCGATATTATTATTAGTACTATTACTACTTACTATCATCCATCGCACCCCCTGAAGGATCAAATCTTGCTGATAGGACAATAGAAAACGGCAAGAGAGATCGATATGCGCGCTACAAGTATTCGATAGTTCCCCTGGCAGGTATCGTCACTACCGGTGAGAGGACACGCGGAAAGAGACGCACACAGATTCCGCCCGGTGGTTGCCATAGTAACGGGCCATCTTGACACACTGCAGCCATTCTCCCTACCGTTTCTCCGGAAACGTCATGCTCGCGCGCCGCCGTAGGAAAAATAGACTCGCCGACCCTTTAGTTACAAATTGACCGCGTTCTTTTCTCCTCTTGGAGAGGAATAGGGTTGCGCAAGAGTCAAGGCAAGACAATATTCGTAAAAAACATTTTGTGTTGGTATAGAAGATTTTCCAAACCTTAAATCTTATCTCGGTCTTGAGTAAATCTTGATTGCGAAAAAAATCTTTTTTTTTTGTTTCGATTTTATTTACTACTGAACAATTATTTAAAATAATATTTAATATATAATCTTTATAATATATAGTAAAATATTAAGATAATTATTATTATTTATGTCATTTGTACTTCCCAAAACATTGTGTGTGTATTTATTGTTTTTTCATGAAAAGGCAATCATATGCATTCAATCAGGAAATGCAAAGTTTTAGGTAGTTAAATAATTGCGTAAAATTTTATTCATTGTATTAATTGTTTCTAAATTCATTAATATAAATGTGTTTATATCGACCAGATAAAATTTTTTAAGTCTGTACAATTACAAACGACCTAATTGAGCGATGCGTCACATGTGTGACGCATGTAATTGACAGTTCGTTGATTTTCAAATTGTTAATAATAATATTTTTTTTTTCCGTTGCATTGCCCCAACACATTATCGTATAGCGTATCGGGATGCAAATCGTGGCGGGTTTATTCGAAGGAAATATCGACCATTCGCGTCCTCGCACGCGGAAAACACACGCACGATTAACTCGCGAATGTTCGTGCCACGAAACATGCGTCGCTTTACAATATAATAGTAGTAGCATTGTATGTTAAGCTTGATATTACTTTTATAATACATATTTATACACACGGTACTAGTTTAAGATATCAATCGCATAAATCTTCTTTTAAGATTCCCTCTGCAAATAGAAAGACAAATTGAAGCATCGTAAATTATTTTGCATGTAAGCGATATGTAAGAAAAAAATTGTTTATGCGACAGGAATATTTACAAGACGGATAACAAAATACGTTTTCTATTTCTTTTTCTCTCTCTTTATTGGACAAGTGCCCTTAAATAATTCCCTAAGCATCGCGCCTGTCACGCCACGGGAGATGCACGACACGATAAAATATTTGCTCAACTTTTATGTGGCGCGTCATAAAAGCGCACAATTGGAGCGATTCGAGCTTGCAGTGAAAACTGTGTAAAAAAAAAAAATGAAAAAAAAGGGAGAACGGAAAATGAAGCAAAGCAAAATTAATCGCAATTAATGTGTATCATTTTACTCACCAGTTTTAGTGTCACTGTATGTATAATTATTAATCAATTATTAATTGCTAGTGATTCTCCTTTTTTGGAATTAATTGTATATTAACTATTTATTTATTTATTTTTTTATTATATTAACTATTTCTTTTTAGATTGTAATTTAGATATAATATACAAGATGTATTCAATACTTGTTTTAATGATGAATTTTTCCGACTAAAATTAGGGCCAATTCGAGCACGAATGTTCTCGCTCGCATGAATTTTCACGAGCGGATTTATCACGACTTGTTTACGAGTCTTAGCACCTTCTACTTTTCTCTCTTGGCTCTTGCTGAATACGATTTTCATAGGAAATGATTTTCTTTTACATCTCGCATAAGTGAGTGTGCGTAGATTTATAGAATAGCGTGTCGCGAGCTTATCGTTTCGCAACCTTGCGGCGAGCAACTTCGCATTTATTAATTTTAAGTATCGCGACATAAAATTAGAATGCATTTTCTTGCGAGTAGAATTGCAATAAATGACATTGAATAAATTTTAGGTGAAAAAAAATATATTTTTTCTAAACGCTTAAATTAAATTTTTGCTCGGTAATATGTTCAATCAGTGTTTTCAATTTAAGCTTGCCATATTTTTCGCCAATTTTTAGTGTATTAAAATACACTAAATGATACCTTGAAATGTTGACATCGATTAAACTTCTAAACTCTGTGTAAGAAAAAAGTCTACACTTTGAATATTCCAGTTTTCCTTTCTATTGCGAGAATTTATGCCCGAATTCTCGTGATTCCGTCCGGAATAACATTGAAAAAAATAACGGGTCACCCGATCCGAACGTGAGCATGACATCGTAGGCGATTAGGATGATGATGTCACGGGCTCAAGGTCTGATTCGCTCTCGCGAGGTGTTTAACTGTCGGATGACGCGATGCTGCTGGGCGTCAATGCGTAAACAACAATAGCGTATATATTTGCCTGTGAATTGTGTAAACTGTCTTTTCGAGTAAATATTATATTTATGCAATAGAGTTTTACGATTTTAGTGACTGTGGTGAGAATATAAACTTTCGAGAACCTTGAAATTCAACAATAGACACATATGATGATACATAAAATATAAAATATATTGATATATATATATATATATATATATATATATATATATATATTATTAGGAATTTATATAAATATACTTGATTTTAAATAAGTGCGAAAAATTTGAGAGATGATTAAGTATCCTTTTTAGTGAATATTGTCCATCAAATTTTATTCTTTTAACTTGTCGAAAATGGAAAAAAAAATAAAAATCTAATTTTAACCTCCTTTTTTAGAAGATTTAACTTCTCAGGAAGAGATATAAGAGTATATATTTATATGAAAAACTCTCTTTAATTTTTGACAAAGAATTATCTGCTAAAATTTTTCGCACTTATTTAAGATCACTCTATATAAGAAAAAATAATTCACAAAAAAATCTTATATTCGAAAGTAATAACAGAATGGAATTCTTCTATAGGTTTTAACGATTTAATTTGAATCATTTAATCCTGAGAGATTTATAGATGCTAAGGAAATCAAGGATTTGGATTTCACATCCTTGAATAAATCCGAAGCCTCCACCGTGTTTACTTTATCAAGCCTTCTCCCTCTCATGGTTCATCGAGGATCATAACTCGAAATGATATCGAAGGATACACATTCCACGAGTGGAATGATGCGTCGCGCGCACTTTCCTCTCACGTTAGAAGGAATCGTTATCGACGCGCAGGATCGTTTCAACGGCCGGCGACCGCGGTTGAGAAAACCGGTTCCGAGTCGTCCGAGTCGGTCCAGCTCGTCCCATCCCGCGTTTTCGGCCCCTCTCTTGACTATGTCGACTCGTTTTGGTCGATTACGCGCGACCAGGCCCATGGGATGTTGCGCAAGATCATGACTCCCTCGCATTCCAACGAACGAGTCCTCGATTCGAGCGATCGTTATCCCTTTTTCGGAGGATCCACGGTACGTTCGAGAGCGTTCTTTGCGACCTACATCGATCGGCGAAATTACGATACGCAGTATTTTATTTTTTTTTTTCTCGATACAAGTCCGCTGCTACTTGAATTCAAGGACGAGGATATATTTGAAATTAAAACGTACAATCGACACTTTTCCCGATAAAAATGGATTTATATGTCGTTCAAATGCCGATAATGCAAATTACGTTCGAACGCTCGCGCAATAAAATCGAGCACGCACATTCGACGCACCTCGATATAAAGTACAATATATCACGAGTAACACATACACATTCTCTCTTTGTGCGACTATCAAAGCGATGAATTCGTGGCTTGGTACCGAGAAGCGGATGAAGGTTAACACGCTCGACGTAACCCAACATCCAGTAGCTTATCGGACGTGCGTGTGATTGCCGTGGCGGCCTATTTATCGGGCAGAATAAATACTTCGTTAATTCTATTCCCAGCTGAACGCGCAATTTTTATCGGCGAATGACTCATCGGCATCGTACTCGCGTCGGAATGTTATCGTTCGCGCGCTGCGAACGATGATCGTTCATGGGCCTCTGCTCAAAATATTCAAGTAGCAAAAAAACATCTTTTGTTAGCAAAAAAATACGCGAGATCTAAAATTTATATATATATATATATATACATATATATATATATATATATATATATATATATATATAAATAAATTTGGGATATCAATATTACAACTCTTGCGTTTATTCCTTGAAGGAACAGCCAATTTCTCTCCTCCTCGGCATCGTTTTCCATATACATCCGCCCTCCTTGGCCTCCATCTCCTGAAACTGATGATATAACTCCCCCGAGGATATGAATCGAATTTTCACGAGCGTGCGACATACGGCGATAGATGGCTGAAGTTATACAGTGTGTCCTGAATCTATCAGCCGCAGGCAGATGACGTAAAGATGACGTAATATAATTAATTTGCCGATGTATTGATCTTATAGGCATAATAATATTTCGGGAAAGATAAACTTGCTCTTTTTATCTCGACTTAATTCTTATCTATGTATATTTGGACGAACCATTATCTCTCTACAGATCAAAGAGAACACTTGATGGTATTCGGTGAAATGCTCTATATCTTCACGCGTTTTATCCTCGGGACATTATTTCCCTAAACGACGTTCTCGGCGTTTAGGCAGAAGGTATATGCCTACAGGGAGACGCTCGTTGTAATTGCATTGGGCTGCTCATGCAAGTTTCATAGAAGTGTCAAGGCGAACGAAAATGCATTACGAATGTATTGCCCTACAATGCTTTCGCTGCGCATATTACCATATATAGCGCATAAATTTCTCATCGGTTCTCACATATGTTGCAAACACATTTTTTGTAAATAGTTGTAGTCGCAACATTAATTTATTGAAAAATAATAACTTAAATAAAATTAACTTAAATAACTTAAATAAATTAAATAAATTAAATAACTTTAATAATTTAAATAACTTAAATTAAAATAATATGAACCACATTCTTTTAAATATTTTGATTTTTGATTTTTAATTTGAATTTGAAATTTAGTTTATGTATGGAAATGAAGATTTTAAAAAATTTTGAATTTTAAACTTTTTGATCTCTACGTATATTTTTAAAATTTATATTGTTTTAAAACATTTTATTTTTATTATTTTTTTATTGATTTTTATTTTTATTATTTAAAAAAAAATCTTTTTAATATCTTTTCCTGTATGATTTTCACATCTTAATTTGCTTCTTAGAACTTTACACGCGTGAATCGTTCGCGATAATGAAAGACGCCATCCGTTTTAGCTGCGCAGACAGATGGAGAAGTGCACTTTGGAATATTACGCTTTCCTGGGAGAGCTCTTTCGTCCACCGATTGCTTATTGTGCGAATTACGCGAAGCGGGCCGTCCTGTATGAACAAAGCCACCGCCTCCTATATACACTCCCGATATAGTTGCCAGTCTGTATGCGTGTTGGAGGAATGCCACTTGTGCGCAACACGTGTACGCGGAGATTTTTGCAAAAATGAAAACGGATGGTAGTGAATCCCGAGGGGAAACAATGGTGCTACTCGTAAATTACGTAGGATCGTTGTTCCCCCTTGATGCCACTCGATTAATCACATCGCGCTCATAATCGAATCGATTCTATGCCGAACAACTGTACTTTTCGATCGTTTACGTAAGAAAGGATTGTTTATATGATAATTTATTCGGATTATTGCATACGATAAGATGAAATTTTTTGCCTCGGATTGTCGCGATTAAGTCAACAGCCGGGTTAATTTACGTAATTATTACGAATTAACCTTCTCGTTCACGCGTGGATACACAGTTAATTCCAAGAAATAGTAGAAATACTTAATAATTGAAGAATTTTGTCAATTGTCACGAAATTTACTTTAAGTAGCAAGATTGATCAATATAGCAATGCATTAATAAATTATAAAAGAAGAGATTTCTCACACAAAAAGAGATCGACTAAATATACGCAAAATCAATATCTGAATTAAAATCACTCCGCAGCATGAAACGAAGAAATGAATGTTTTGTTTATCTCAACATGCGATATTCCTTTATTTCTCTATTCATGTCGTAGCACACGATGTTTCAGCTTTAATGTATTGTGAGAAAAAAAAGAGAGAGAAGATGAAAGTATAATAAAGCTAGATTTTACATTAAATTAAATTACGCGCTCCGTTGAGTATGACATTACGAATAATTAAAACCGCATTTTAAATGACCTTTTTGACATTTATAGATATCTCGAAAATGACAGAGAGCTAAAGTAGAGGCGAATTTCCGACTCTGCGCGGCGAATCCATTTGTCGCCGTTTCGGTACATCTCGCGTATTATTATTATATTACATCTCCGACAACGTTGCATCGTAACGTGAATGACGTCGTCGGAAAGTTATGTAAGCGGCAAACGAGCAATCAGACGACCGACTTGCGTTTCGTCGCCTGCCGACCAGACACACTGCCTCCGGGAATGTGACAGAATTGAAGAACGTCTGTGTCACATATATAATCTGAATTCTTAAGATTATTCTAATAAAAGAATAGACTTACTAAAAATATAAGGAATAAATAGGATATAATGGCAATAAGAGCCGCAGTATTAAGGGCGCAAAAACATTTTTTATTATAAAAACATAACAAATTAAATAACATTTCGGCTCTTTTTTGACCATCATCAGCGCAACTAAATCTTGATTTAAATTTAAACTACACGGAAAGAAAGATGAACGCAAGTATTTAAAAGTATTTAATATTTAATTTAATATTTAATATTTAATTATAAAAATATAAAGTAATTTTAATTTATAGTATATAAAAATAAATTTCTTGGATTCGAAATATCTAAACTTTTGCCGGTTTTAATCACCGCTGAAACTCGACGAAAAATTGTTGTAAACAAAAAATTAAAAAAGCATTTTGTTGAGCTTAAAGTTTATTAATTAAAGAGCTTTAACTTTATTAATTATTCAAAAAAATTTTATTTATTTTTAAAAAATATAGATCAGGTTTCAAAATCGATGACTCGATCAAAAAAATTCTAGGAAAATCTACAAAAAAAGCATTTTATAGGCTAAATATTGTCGTTTATAGAATCTGATTCCTTCAGAAAAAATTTTTTATTGGCCGTGTATGAAAAAAGTTAGAATGTAATTTTAAGAAACAAAATAAGGTGTTTTTTTTTAGGTAAAGGAAGGAAAAAAGCAAAGAAAGATAAAAAAATTTTAAAGAAGTATTGATAGTTGAAAGTTCAAAATGTTTTTTTAATTTGTTATTTGCGATAATTTTTTGTTGAGTATCGATATTATTTCTAAAAGTAATATTTATTTTTAAAATCGTCACTTAGTAAAAAAAATTGTAGGAAAATTTTAAAGAAAGCAGAATGTTTATAGAATTTGATTTAAATTTCTCAAGAGAAATTTTTTTGTACCGAGTTACAGAGTCTAAAAGATAGAAATAGCTTAAATTATTGTGATAATGAACTCTACTTTTTATTTATGATCGTTTCGAAATTTTTGAATTAAGTATGTCTGTATCAATTAGAAACTTGCTATGGCCAATAGTCATCATGTTGTAAAGCATCAGTTCTCATCCAATAAAGAAATAAGCATATTTGTGATGTCTGTAATTTACATTAAAAATATGAAATAAATATATATATATATATATATATATATATATATATATATTTATTAAAAAGAAAAAAAAAGTTTGATCGTCCGATCACTGAAGTTAAGCAACGTTGGTTGCTTGGTTAGTACTTGGATGGGGGTGACCGCTTGGGAATACCATGTACCGTTGGCACAATCTTTTTTTTTTGACCAATTAAAAAATCTTATTGATATCAATATTTCTTCTTAAATACGAGCTTAAATTATTGTGATGATAAAATTTACTTTATTTATAATAGTTGTTTCGAAATTTATGAATTAGTATATCTACATCAATTGGAAACCGTACATCGCCAACAGTCATACCACGTTGTAAAGCACCAGTTCTCGTCCGATCACTGAAGTTAAGCAACGTTGGGCATGGTTAGTACTTGGATGGGGGTGACCGCTTGGGAATACCATGTACCGTTGGCACAATCTTTTTTTTTTGACCAATTAAAAAATCTTATTGATATCAATATTTCTTCTTAAATACGAGCTTAAATTATTGTAATGATAAAATTTACTTTATTTATAATAGTTGTTTCGAAATTTATGAATTAGTATATCTACATCAATTGGAAACCTTACTATCGCCAACAGTCATACCACGTTGTGAAGCACCAGTTCTCGTCCGATCACTGAAGTTAAGCAACGTTGGGCATGGTTAGTACTTGGATGGGTGACCGCTTGGGAACACCATGTACCGTTGGCAGAATCTTTTTTTTTTTGGCCAATTAAAAAATTTTATTGATATCAATATTTCTTTTTAAATACGAGCTTAAAATATTGTGATGATAAAATTTACTTTATTTATAATAGTTGTTTCGAAATTTATGAATTAGTATATCTACATCAATTGGAAACCCTACTATCGCCAACAGTCATACCACGTTGTAAAGCACCAGTTCTCGTCCGATCACTGAAGTTAAGCAACGTTGGGCATGGTCAGTACTTGGATGGGTGACCGCTTGGGAACACCATGCCATGTACCGTTGGCACAATCTTTTTTTTTGGTTAATTTAAATCTTATTGATATCAATATTTCTACTTAAATACGTGCTTAAATTATTGTGATGATAAAATCTACTTTTTATTTATAGTTGTTTCGAAATTTTTGAATTAGTATATCTACATCAATTGGAAACATTACACTATCGCTAAGAGTTATACCACGTTCTAAAGCACCAGTCGCACAGCGAACGCCATAGCAGCAAGTTGCTCTGTAAGCGACTCGGTATAGTTTAAACATTTACACACAGTGGGAATATTTTCAAAGTCCTGAAACAGTTGCATCGGCTACAGGCCTCCCCCCGGAGACGATGGATATCACCGAGGGAACAGATAAGGGCGACTCTTGGAATCAAATAATCGATTCGGAAAATCAAAGACAAAGAATGTTCGCCGAAAACCGAAGTGCTCGCAAACATATTAGCGAAAGGGAAACTAACATCTCCCTCAGTGTCGAAATTCACAAAAAGCATAAATAAATTAAATCCAGCTAAGCTAAAAGTGGAACCTAATCTGTCGACAGCAATGAAACGAAGAACGAAGATCGATTTGAACAGCAATATTAAAGAAAAAAGAAGTGCTAGATGAAAGTTTAGAGAGTGAGATTAGGCAACTCACACTAGAAAATCAAAAGTTAAAACTACTGCTAGAAAAAGCCGACAGAAAAAATAAAGGGATAAGATAACGACAGGTAATGTAGAGCGCCGGACAAACACACCGGACATTAGCACAAAAAACAGATTCGAGATCCTGGAAGAAGAATCGCTCTCGGCATCGCAAGTCATGGAAGCAGAAATGACAGAAGAAGAAGAAAGGTCATTCGTGCAAATATTAAAAGACAAGAATAACAGAAAGATAAACAACAACAGTCAACTGCTCAATTATACACAAGCAAACATGCGGAGTTCAAACACACACACAAATAGTCAAATCTCAGCAGGACATAATACATTTACAAATAAACAAGAAAATAAGACAATCGGAAATCTTTCCTCATCACAAGAATAACGGAAAAAGCCTCCGCCCATAAACATCTACAGTCAGGATCCCAGGGATACCTGGAAGCTGGCAAAAGAAATAATGGCCGGTGCAAACTTTCATATTAATAATATAAAAGAGTTAATGAAAAAAGAGTTATATTAATAATATAAAAGAGTTAATGAAAACAAACACATACTACAAATAAACAACATTGACAACCTCCACAAAGTCAAACAGGCTTTATTGGAGGCGAATACAAATTTTTTCTCATATACACCGAAGGAAGATAAGAACGCCACATTTCTATTCAAAGGGTTAAATCAGATCTTTGGAACACATGAGATTATGGAAGAATTGAAGCGGAAGAATTACAGAATATCTCTTCTAATAAAGTGACGAGATTCTTGACACGAAGGTCGGTACAGGAGGGTAGAATTCTACCTATATTCCTGGTGCAGATCACTGCGGACAGCAATGCAGCGCAGTTGTGGAAGGTAAAATCGCTCTTCCATCACATAATCTCGTGGGAGAAACTTTATAGAAAGGAAGCCATACAATGCAAACGATGTCAAAGAATTGGACACGCAGCGGCCAATTGCAATCTCAAATACAGATGCGTGAAATACAAAGAGGACCACAAGCCAGGAGAATGTGCAGCGGTACCCAAGGATCACAAGGAAGTATACTGCATAAATTGTAAAACAACTGGACACCCGGCGTCCTATAGAGGCTGTCCCGTATTGTTAGAGTTAAAAAATAGGTTAATTAATAAGCAACATTTACAGTATCAAAATAAAGTTAATAGTCTCGAACGTGGCAGCGGATCAGTTAGGCCTAATATGTCTTTCGCAGATGCAGTTAGAGGCAGCACGAATAAATCTGAAAAACCAGTCTTTCAGACAGAGGCACATGCGAACGATAGAACAAGATCGACGAAGGTTAATACAGCTTCGTCGCAAGGCGTATCTCAAATTCAATCCAGATTAGATAAACTCGAAAACGGTATTGAAATTATTAATAACAGATTAGACACACTCGCGAATCTTATCGTGAAATTCTATAGTAAAGACGATTAACCTTCATTGATATGATTGCACAATCAGCTTCAAAATATAAAATTAAAGCTATCGTAGCGAATGTAAATTCCATAATCAGCAATTATAAAAGAACGCAGTTGCTCGACTTTCTAAAAAAAAATAAGCCTGACTTAATGCTTTTAAATGAGACTAAGTTAAACAAGAGACACACGCTATTTTTCGAGAATTATAGCATTGTTAGAGTTGATAGAGGCGCAGGAAAGGGAGGAGGAGATACAGATATTTTGGATAAAAAAAGTATTAAATATTCACAAATTCACATTAATAGTGGTAGTTCGTTTTTGGAAAAATCGATAATTAATATTAAATTAAAAAATATCAATAAGTTATATATAGTTTCGGTATACGCAAAAAAAAAAGGTAAACAAAGCGAATTTATCGAGGATTTATCGAGGAATTAATCAGCTTTTTTCACAATTAGCTCTAAATAATCCTTCCAATTATTTCATGATAGCAGGCGATTTTAACGCAAAACATACGGATTGGGCGAACTCCGAAAATAATGAAAGAGGAATTGCACTGAGAAGTTGGTTGGACGACAATGATATACTGTACAAATTGAAATTATATGGTCCCGACTCACCCTTCTATCCAAGGGGAGGATCATTCATCGATCTAGTTATGGCAGACGCAAGAATGGAACTCCAGACAAACGTAAACGGTAATCTTAATACGTTGCCTGTCGATAATGATCATAAAGCAATATCAGTATATTTCTCTTTTCATAGCGATGAATTAGAATTAAATTTTACGAAAAATCATAACTTACATTACAATAAAGCGGATTGGAAAAAATTTAAAACTACACTCACAAAAGCCGAAATCGACATTCCAAAAAATATAAATTTTAATATTAATGAAATTAATGGTTTTATAGACACACTAGAATCACTTATAACAGACACAATGAATGAATCGATTCCAAAAATTAAAAGTTCAACCTCAGTAGATAAATATATAAATAGTAAGATTAAAAAATTATAAAAACAAAAAATCATATCTTATCATTGATTCATCGTTGGGAAAAAAAGTTTTTACTCATTGACTCGGAGATAAAATTCCTTAAATCATTGCTTCGTGATTTGAAGATTGAACTAAAACACGAGATCACCAGATCGATGAATGAATATTGGGAGAAGAGAGTATGCAGCATATCTCATTCCAATTGTAAAACATTCTTCCCCGAGATTAATAAAGTGTTCCGGAACAAAAATCAATTAGAGATTCTCTATCTGCGCGTATCTGAAAAGAACAAAAACATATTGCACTGGCTGATATCAATAGTAGTAATTTAATAAAAGATTCCAATAATAATTTTATAATTCAGGAGATGGAACAAAAATTGGACGTACTCGGCTCTCACTTCGCTTTGATTAACGACCAGAATAGCACAAGGGGCAAACCTAAAGTAAATGAAATCATAATACAGCTAGAATCAAAAAAGAAATAGAAACATACAAAGAAAACAATTTTACTATTTGTAGATTTAATGATAACAACACAGCCGATATGCCATTTGAACAACCGATCACACAATATTATTTTAAAAATATAGTAGCAATGACAAAAAAATTTAAATTTCTTAATAATAAAAAATCTTCCGGCTTAGACGATATACCGAACTTTGTATTGAAACAGCTACCAACAAAAATCATACATATGTACACGATTCTTTTTAACAATATGATTAATTACTCGTATTTTTCCCAGAAATGGAAAGAAGCTAAGGTAATTTCACTGCCTAAAAAAGATAGATAAGACTCTCCCGGTAAGCTACAGACCTATTAGTTTACTTCCAAATATAGGCAAAGTATACGAGATGGCCATAAATGATATTATAAACAGTTACTGTTACGAAAATAAACTACTTCCAGAGAATCAATTCGGCTTTCGTGCAAAACACTCCACGATACACGCAATTAATAAATTAACATCTGATATCAATTGGGCTCTGATGAACGAAGATTGTCTTGGAGCCAATCTGGTGGATTTAGAAAAGGCCTTCGACATCGTTTGGCAGGAGGGTTTAATTTTCAAATTGAAAAAAAAGAACTTTCCTATAAGCTTAATCAAACTCCTATGAAATATAATTAAAGATAGGTCGTTTGTAACCTGTCATTTTAACACGTTGTCCAAAAAAAATTTACACTAATTAATGATTTACAATAAGGCACGATAAATTCACCAATATTATTTAATATATATATATATATAGCTGACCTCCTTCGACTTTTTGGTCCTGATAATACAAAATGTTCTCTAATAGCGTACGCTGACGATTTAATCATTTATTAGACGGGAAAAGAACCCGAAACGATTAAGAAAAATATCCAATTAGCTGTAAATAAGATCTTTGATTTTTATAATATTTGGAAACTCAAAGTCAACACAGATAAATATGAGACCATACTGTTCAGGCTGTCCTTAAAAAGAGCCAGATATCCAATTTCGCGGCAGTATAAAAACTTCTTTCTGAAAGATGAAAATACAGGAAAGTTAATTTGCCATAAAAAAAATAATTAGATATTTAGGAACACAACTTGACGAAAGACTACGCTACGACAAATATATAGACTTTCAATTAGCAAAAATCAAGAAAGCGTTTATGAATCTCGGCAAACTTTTCTATTCCAAATTCCTGAACAGGGTAAAAATCATATGTTATCAAGCGCTCATCCGTTCCATAGTTACGTACGGGTGTCTCATATGGTATAATATTAGCGCATCGCAAATGGAACAAATTCGTGTATTTGAGAGAAGATGTTTGAGAGCATGCCTTAGGAGATACAGATACGGGAAATTTAATTATCAGAAATATTTAAAGAACAAAGTTATCTATAATCTAGCAGATATATCAAGATTCGATAATTTTATCATAAAGATCATAAGAAATTATTTTGCAGGCGCATAAAAAATTCAGGAAAATAGCTTAATTTTTCTTTTACCTCACGCAGATGAAAACTGCATAAAAAGAACAATGGAAGCTGGACATGCCCCTCCCGAGGCATTTCCCTACCTTAACAGACTTGGTTATATTCAAGATAAAAAAATCGTTCCAATAATATATCATATTGCTAGACGTAAAAATCAAAAGGTTATTAATTACCCTCCGAATATAAATAGTAGTGAAACAGATATATATTTAAAGTGTAGACTTACCTGACAGGGATATAAATGACGAATACCTGATAAAAAAACGAGAAAATTGGTGGCGCTATGATGATAACGATCAGTGATAACGATACAGTGATATTAATAATTTAAGCATAACGATCAGTTGATACTGTGATAATAGTAGTTAAGCATATCATTGTGATAGCGCACAGCGTTTAACCGGCGCATCGACAGTAGTATTTAAGATAGGCACAAGAACGCAGTTATATTAATAACTAAGTCATAGAATAACGCATTTGAATCTAAAATTCCAGTATTGAAATACAGATATATTTCTTATTAGTTAACATTTCATTTTATTTTATTTTTTTTTGTTTAGTTTGTATTATTTCATAGTTTATTTTTATTTACTTATTTATTCATTTTATTTATTTATTTATGTTGTATATATCTATTTTAGAAATCATTATTAGGAAAGCTAGTATTTTTTCTGACCCTTATTTTGCTAGCGATAAGAATAGAAAAATTGGTACATACTTTACATTTTCAAGACTTTCATTCCTACAATGCTTTAAAAAATATATATTTATGTGATTTGCGAGTGCCACATTGACCGTTGAGTTAATTCTAATATAAAATTGATGACTTGTTTATCGTAATGCAAAAATCCGATTATTTATAATGGTTATTAATAAACAATTAAAAAAAAAACGTGAAGTACCAGTTCTCGTCCGATCACTGAAGTTAAGCAACGTTGGGCATGGTCAGTACTTGGATGGGTGACCGCTTGGGAACACCATGTACCGTTGGCACAATCTTTTTTTTTTTTGACTAATTAAAAATCTTATTGATATCAATATTTCTTCTTAAATACGAGCTTAAATTATTGTGATGATAAAATTTACTTTATTTATAATAGTTGTTTCGAAATTTATGAATTAGTATATCTACATCAATTGGAAACCTTACTATCGCCGTCATACCACGTTGTAAAGCACGAGTTCTTGTCCGATCACTGAAGTTAAGCAACGTTGGGCATGATCAGTAGTACTTGGATGGGTGACCGCTTGGGAACACCATGTACCGTTGGCACAATCTTTTTTTTTTAGTTAATTTAAATCTTATTGATATCAATATTTCTACTTAAATACGTGCTTAAATTATTGTGATGATAAAATCTACTTTTTATTTATAGTTGTTTCGAAATTTTTGAATTAGTATATCCACATTAATTGGAAACCTTACTATCGCCAACAATTATATCACGTTGTGAAGCACCAATTACGCGACGCGCACAGTTATTTTTTCTGTTTCTAAGAAAAAAAAGAAACATAAGTGATTCATATACTTCAAATGAAAATGTAGTTCTTATTTAATAAGTATCTTATAATTCATTATATTACAGGATATAAAAATGAGATGGGATAGGACACGCATAGCTATAATTTCGACAGGTATCACATGCCCGAGAATTGTTTATCAGTACGGAAGCAATACAAAATCCGAAAGCAATTATAAAAAGAGCTATTAAACCCATCATCTAATTTAAATATGACCCGAAATAAGAAAAAAAAATTGGACATTATACAAAATTTTCATGCCGCGTCATACAAAGCAAAAACACAACACAATTGAATCTCTCACCAAAGAAATCATCACACTCAAGAAAGAAAATGCCAAAATTCGAAATTTATGAAACAAAACAATGTATTCTTTTTTAAAGTATACAAGATAAAAAAAAATTAAAATTTATCGTTAAGGCGTAAAAATTAAAACTTCATGCCTTAAAATATTTTTTAATTTTTTTTGTTTACGATGATTTTTCGTCGAGTTTTAACGATTTGAAACTTGCCCAATTTTTAGCGTATAAAAAGTGTTCTCTGATTTTTTTTTAGTAGTTTATATTAATCCTGTGAAACCACAATCAGTGTGAGAAATTAGCCGCCTTTGTATGTGAGAGTCGCACATGTGCATGCGCCGCGAGCGTTTCCGAGCAAAGGGTGCTATACGTTTCTGGGGATAGGACACGCGAGGAGGCGTGGCGACAAAGGCAGAAGTTAAATCGTTAAATTTCGCTCAACTCAATTTTTTTTCTCGAGGAATTTGCAAGGAAATGCACCCTTTGTTTTATCACTCGAGAAACTTGCGTTTTCTCATATACAAAGACAAAATATTTTATTTGAAAGCTGCCTTTTCAGCAAAAATTACTCTTTTCATGTCACCTAAAAGTCTTACGATATATTAATTATTAAAATTATTATTTATTTTGAATATACAATACACAAACACACACACACACACACACACACACACATACATATATATACATATATATATATATATATATATATATATATATATATATATATTCAAAATAAATAATAATAATAAATAATAATAAATAATATAAAAGTAAAATGTATTTTTTATATTATTGATTATAATGTAAAATTATGAGAGACGTAGATATATGTATATATTTTTCTGTTAATAAGGACGACATTTTTCTTTTGATTTCAGTGAAGGCAGAGAAAAGGTACGCGTCTCGTTGTTAGGTCCACAACCGTCGCCGGCGACGCCCGGCGTCCTCTTATTGGAGCCGATAACGCACTTGACAGGACACCCGATAAACATGGCCAACAATTCCGTGGAACTTTTGACCACGCACACCGAGCACACCACGCCCGCCTACCACGCGCAGATCAGGTAAGATTCTCCTATGAAAACTTTTACACATAAATCACACATTATAAAATAAATAGTGTGCGTGTGAGTGTGTGTGAAACATTATCAAAGATCAGAAAAAAGAAAAAATGATATCTCATCAATCATCTTGTAAAGAAATGTACCTTAGTCTTGTTTTTAAATGAATTTGAAGAGATTTTTCGTCATGAACAAAAAATTTATGAAATTGATAGACAATAAATTTGACAGCTGTCAAAGGAGAGGGACCGAAAGTCATTAAAAATAATTAAAAATTTAAAAAAGACAAATATCTCGCTTATAGAAATATATTTATATTTCGTTTAAAGAAATAAATTTTTCTGGATGTTTATCACCTTTCGATTTTTTTCCCTAAAAACAAAAAAATTCCTAGAAAAGAAATGAAGAAAAAAGCGAGCACAAAAATCATCGAGGATGAGAGACACTGTTCCCGGAATAATTAACCTCCCGCGCACGATTCGCGCGACCCTTGATGATCTTAATGGGCCGGAAGTGACGTTCCTTTCTCTCTCGGCCCCCTTTGTGTCTTCGTTGCTTGGTACCACCGCGCTACCAAACTGTTTACGACGATTCTCCGCAGTTACAGACCCGTTGTAGTGATAACTATTATAGTATAACTATTACGCGAGCTGTCCTGTCTACCGCTGTCACTATTTCGACGTTACAAACGGTCTCGTCCGCACGTCGCACGTAAATTTTCCAAGAGAATTTCTTCCTTTCAAAAAGATATAATATTAGCTGGCGAACAATGAGATGTAAATCTTCATATAGGACAGGTGATTTGCATGTGATTCAAGACTAATCTTGTTTCGAGATTCAAAACAAGATTTTTAATTATCAAGATTAAGAAGGTTAAGACTATTAGTCTTGTCAAGATTATAGGTTTAAAAAAAAAACTGAAATATAAAAAAACTAAAACCTAACCTAACCTAAAATATGTATATTTGTGTGTGTAAATTAGATGAGAAAAAAATTTTATTTTTAAAATTTTAGAAAATATTTTAGAAAATATAAATTTTTCAAATGTGTAGCATCAAGATGCATCAAGATGCTTTTGTCATTTGACTTCTTGTCGTTTTTAATGGAATGCCAGACTGATGTTATGCTTTAAAGAGGATACTTTTCAGTCTCTAAAGAACTCTAAAGTAACTCCGATACGAGAACATTAAAGATTAGCACGTGCGGTGACAGTTGATGAAAGTGAGCGCAAATAGTTTGCGACTCGGGGAGGAAGAACCTATTATTTACCACACATATACACACACACACACACGCGCGTGCATACATTGTTTCACACGAATATGCATATTAAATAGCGAGCGTCTAAAAGCAAAGTTGATCGTAGCCTGTTTACTCTTAATTCCGGATAAGACTTGGCACACAGAGTGTGCTAATATACTCCGCGATAAACAATTTACTTTAGATTCTTTTGTGTAAACTTGTAAGAACTTTGATAATTCCTGGTTATAATGCAAAAATATTTTTACGTTAATCTTGATTTCTTCAGCTCTCTGTTTATCATGTGTAAATATATATTCCTATAATCTAGATGAGAACGGGACTTGTGTATCACATTAAAAGTCAATTTAGATAGATTTTAATTCAAGCACACGACACAAGTACATTTTATTCCAAGTCGCTTCAAATGTCAAAATTGCACGATGACGTTTGACGTTTGACGTTTCGCATATTGACTAATCTGTCTGCAAATTTTCTATCGCTCTTATCTTTCGCGATGTATCCCAGATCTTCATGTTCGATCTTTACGCAATTTGTCTACGGGAAAAATAGATGCTGAAATAGAGGAAGAGGAAGAAGCGCCGGCCTTTCTCTCCTGTTCGAGAGCATTTCAATTCTAATCCTTCAAGAGATGCAACGCGCGATTGATTGCACGACTATACACGCATTGCTACTTATTGTTAGTGAAACACGTTATGTAACTCGCTCATACATCGAGGTTTCTAATTGCTAATGCAAGCCATCGCGGCAAAATCTGTTCACGTGAAAATTACCGGCGTGTAACAAAAATTTCGTCGCGCGTAAATTTGCAATATTAGCATCTCAAAAGTTAATTCGTATGACTGAACATGTACATAGTTGAAAAAATTGTATTGAGTTTAATTGAGATATCAGACATGTTCCAAACGGTCCATACAAATTTTTGTGTTAATTTAACATAATATGGATATATTAAATGATGATACTAATATTATGTTAATATTTTAACATAAAATAAATGCAAACCTCAAAGTAATTTGAAATAAATTTTTTATACAAATATATTTTTAATGATAAAATTAACTTGGAAAAATGTTATTGACTGTAATTACTCTCACTCTTATAGAATAAAATCATTTTATTTCTATAAATTTTAATATATTTTATCCTGTTACTAATATTAATAATACGGAACATATCTATTCTGTAAAATTAAAAATAAATGCATATTATTTTTTTTCAGTTTTTCAATAATTTAACATTTGAGCAATGAATAAAAAAAAATCAGATTATAAAATTTGACAAGTTCATATACACAGTTCAAGAATTTTTTTGTAAAGAAATATGCGGGTTAAAAATTCTTATGTAAAATATTTAACACATTGTTGTGTTAATTGAACTCAAAAATTAAATGTTAAATTATTAAAACAACTGAAAAAGTGTAAAAATAACACAATGTGCACATATTTTTAATTTTACACGATAAATATATTCTGTATTATTAGTGACACAGAATTTATCTGTTACAATTTACAGAAAAAAAAAATTGATTTAATTCTATAATAGCAGTGAGAGTGATTACAGAGCGTCAATAATATTTTTTCAAATTAATTTTGTCATTAAAAATATTTAATTAATTTTACACAAAATTTATTTCAGATTATTATGAAATTTGCATTCATTTTATATTGAAATATCAACATAATATTAGTATCACCATTTAACGTATCCATATTGTGTTAAATTAACACACAAATTTTCATGCATGATATATATATATATAAAATTTAATTCAAATTTTCCAACAATATATATCTACCTATCTGACAGTACATACATCCCAGTTTCCATTCATATGCACCTGCGGGCGCGCGCGCGCATTAGACGCAATCCGAGAGCTCGACTCTGCATCACCACCACCACCAACCTCATCCACCGTCACCAATACCAGCCTCACCGAATCGCGGACACCAGCAGCGCCCGGCACCGACGCGACGCGACGCTGCGCTCCTGGTTCACGCGCGGGTTCACCAGACGTGTGGTGCGGTGAGGTGGGACGCGGAGGACGGGGAGAGATCGATATAGCGTGGGTGGATGTGCAGAGGTGCGGTAAGGCCGCCGCCGCCAGTCGTGCTGTTGGCTGCATCAGCGAACAATCGCGCGCGCTCCTTTTTTCTATCTCTCTCTCTCTCTCTCTCTCTCTCTTTTTAATCGTTCCCCTCTCGTCGATCTGTTCATATTTCCATCCTCTTCTCTCTCTCTCTCTCTCTCTCTCTCTCCTTCTTTTCCCTCTCCTCTGCATCTCTTTTACGTCGCATCGAATGCAACCGATCGGATGCAGCGGGTAGTGTCGAGTCTCGGGATCGCTGCATCCCGAGATGACGTGGTGATAAAGCTGAGAGGGTTACGCGGTGATAAGGCTGATGACACAGTGGCACAGTGAAACGAACAGTGCGGTTTACGGGATTTATCGATCGGATTTAATCGATCGGATTCGACGAGTGAGTCCGGAGATTAATCCACGCAAGATCAGATCTTGGAGATTTTCTCTTCCTCTCCCTCTACTCTTTTTTTTTCCTTTCTTTCTTCTTTTTACGCACGTGAGTGCGCGAGTGAATGCGTGCCACGCGCGACTTTTCACCCGGGGTTGGAAAACCGATGTAAATTTCTATTTCGCAATTCTGCGACGTAAAAAGGCGCGCTCTGACAGCGACGAATGCCCGGTGCACGCGAAACCACAGTTTTCCCACTGCGTGTATCATATGTTTTTTTATTATGGAAATTTTTCCGAGCCGCTGCGAGGCTCTTATGAATATGTTAAAAATTTTTAATGCGTCGATTCTCTGCGGACGAGAGACTGCGAACACGAATTGCCTTGAATTGAGAGAGATCCTCCAAATTTTTTCGCTTTATATTTTTCAATGTTATATTTTTTTTATAAAAATTTGTATGTACAATTTATATGAATTTTTTATATGAATAATTTATATATTGGCTCAATATTATATATTTTTTCTTTCGTTTTTTACAGAATTCTGTTATGTTTTTAATTTTACATTTTTTTTCATAAAAATAAAATAAAATAAAATAAAATAAAAAACAAATTAAAATTAAAAAGTTAGAATTAAAATAAAAAAGGAAGTAATAAAGAGAGTAAAACAAAAAATCGAAATTTTCGTAAATCCGTGTCTTATATTAGTCAAAGAACGAAAAAAAATATGTGAAGAAAAAATTTAGCGCGACTTAGGTTTCTTGGAAAAAAAAGGAAAATAATAAACCGTCAGTTATTGACTTTTCCACATGCCATCTTGCTTCCGTGTATATTTCCAGTGGTCTATACTACATTATTTATATATACTATGTATTTTCCTTTGTCTCTCAGTTACATTACAACAATTTTATTTGTTTTTGCTCTATTGATAATAATCCCTAACTTCAATATTTGCATTAATATTTAATCGTCGTATTTACTAGCTGGACCTAGATCATATATAAATTATTATTATATAAATTTTTATAATAATTATTATATAAATTATATATATATATATATATATATATATATATATATATATATGGTATTAAAAAATTAAGATTTATCAGAGAATTATTTTTTTTTAGCATGATGATTTTAAAATTAAGCGATGTTTTTTGCGGACGTAAAATTTCACGTCGAGCAAGTGACGCGACTTGCGAGTTGGAATTCGGGATGATCCGAATGTGTCCAAGTCGGTGCGGCCCGTGCCAAAGATAGCGAGCGGAGGAACGACGATTTTATCGAGAGCCGTGACCTGCCATGGAAAGGTTTAAGACCGTACGAGATGAGCCCCGTTGATCGCCTAATTGCTTGATTGAGCGTAGAAGCGTGAAATGCCCTTTTACTAGTCAAACGATCACCAAGCGTGGCATCGTTGATCTTAAATTAAGATCCAATGGCATATATAATCGCGAAGCATTTGATTTCCTTTATTGTACACATTTTATAATTTTATTTTATTTATTTTTTTATATATATATATATTTTATATAATTTATTTTATATATTTTTATATATATTTTATATATTTTATTTTATATATATATATATATATATATATATATATATATATATATTATATATTTTATTTATATTTTATTTATATATTTTTATATATATTTTATATATTCTTATATATATAATATTTTATATATATTGTATATATTTTAATAATCTTGCTCTCTCTCCAAAATTGTGAAAGAGGGGCAGAAAAATGATACAATAAATTTTTATAAAATTTATAGAGTTATATTTATACTTATAAAAAGCAACAATTATTTTACGATTTAAGTTTGAAAAGCCTTTATGATTGCGAGCAGAACGGATTTTAGGAACGGTAGGAGAACGTGACTTGTTACATTCGGGCAACCGTGTCGTACGTAAAGTCTGGAAGAATCATTTACGAGAGCGTAAAATCGCGAGTGAAACGATGCACCGAGATATATCTCGAGGGGAAGCGAGTAAGTTGGGACAATGGCGGGCGATCACGACGTGAATTTTTCAACGGGTATTCTTCTCCTTCTCTTTCGTCGCATCTTCGAGAAAAACGCGCGTTACCACAGGATAATAATAACTCATCGTCGTAGACGTATGCGCGCTTCGACCGGCTCCGGTTAATGCAAAATAGAAGAATCCAGAATATAACTATTAATATCCTCGTAAGCAGTTGAAGTTTTCTTCCATTTTGTATAGGATAAGTTTATAATATAATATAATATAATATATATAAGAATATATATAA
The DNA here is from genome assembly GCF_021464435.1 of Cataglyphis hispanica. Classification (NCBI taxonomy): domain Eukaryota; kingdom Metazoa; phylum Arthropoda; class Insecta; order Hymenoptera; family Formicidae; genus Cataglyphis; species Cataglyphis hispanica. The sequence goes on from NC_065958.1 coordinate 11,935,967, forward strand.
TATATATAAAAATTATAAAATATATATATAAAATAAATACAATAAAATATATACAAAAATATATAAAATAAATAAATATAATATAAAAATAAAATGTATATAAAATAAAATATATATAAAAAATAAATAAAATAAAATTATAAATATATATACAATAAATTATTATAATATTCTCAGATATTATATAAAATTATAATATATATATTATGAAATATAATATAATATTCTTAGCTTAAAACTATTTTAATGCGATTATTTTCAAACAATTATCTGCAATTATTCGATGATTCTTCAAGTTGACAATTTTTCTCTCGGTTTAATTTAAAAGATTTAATATTAAAGCTAAATGAGATCTAAAAGCTAATAAATAATAACTTCATGCATTAGGGATTAAAATTTAATATTCCGAGATTTTTAAAGTCGATCACGAATGGATTGACTCGATGCGTCGAAGCGTTGAAACTTAGTGACAGGCCGGTCGAGCGATACTGTCGTGACATAATTTTTGCCCTCGCACTCTCACGACCTCCTCATTTGAATGACGCTCGCCCTCTACCTCGTTGATCTCCATTAAACTCCTTCACGGGAAATTCGGTCGCACAGGTCCTCGTATTATCGTCAATTACCAATTACGCGTCGATAGACGCGAGTAACATCGTTAAGTGGATTATACTAAGTTCTATGACAGTGAGCGACGACAGTTTGTTTAGTAGCGAATAAATATTTCATTTGCATTTAAATGCAAATTTTCTTTATTGTATATATTTTAAAATTTTATTTATTTTATGTTATTTATATATTTTATTCTATTTATTTTTTATATATTTTTATATATATTTTATATATTCTTATATATATTATTTTATATATGTTATATACTTTAATAATTTTTCTCTCTTTAAATGCAAATGAAATATTTATTTTAATTAGAATAAATATTTTAATATTTTTTAAAATTAAATTTTTATTATAATTAAATGCAGGTTTATTGGTATTGTTTTTCTTTTGTGATTTAATTAATTTGTCCGAAATTAAGTGTAATTTTGCACGGATCAAGCGTAACGGAACGATTATTGCGACGAACATGGCGTCCCAGATATTAGTAATCAGAGGCTAATTGAATATTGCATCCATCCCTTGCATCTATTTCCTCCCACTCTACCTGCACGCACCGGAGAGCTTGATCCAGGTACAGGTGAGGTTGATCACGCAGCCGCAGAGCGGCGTGATAAATCTGTGGCACGCGGCGCAAACGCACGCATGTACCTTCCCCATGCTGCGTGACCTTATACCCAGTGGCCCATATACGGCACAGATCGCGAAACTAGGTCATAATGCTCTCGTTCTCTCATCTTTTTCCAATAATTCATCTTCATTTTCCAAGAAACTTTTTTCGGCCCGCCGACTCCAAATCTCAAAGATATTGCGACTATTCCTAATTTTAATCATAAAAATTACATATTTTATTTCGTTATATTATAATCGACATCTCTCATTTTTGAAATTCCGTAAGCCTTCCTGAGTAGAGGAAAAATAACGAGGTCCTTAATCGAGCTTGATCTTAGTACCATCTCAACTTCCCACTTATTGTCAGTTTTAAGGTATAATTTCATGTGCAGCAAAGAGGTCACGTGATCAAAATGGACGAATCAGCGACCACACTGTCATCACTCATTCATCCATTTCAATCACGTGACCTCTCTGCTGCATATGAAATTGTACCTTTAGGCTACTGAGCCATTGAACTTCCTATTTTCCTATTTCCATTTCTCTCTACTCGCTTATATATGAACGTTACAAAACAATTTCTCACTTTATTTAATTTCTTTATTCAAATATTTGTTTGACAAGCACACGTTTTTATTATTATAAAATATAGATATATTTTTTGTCTGTTTATCTCTTTTCCTAATCATGTCAATTGGTTTGGTCTAATTCCCTATTCGATCATAAATTGAGAAGCATTCAGTCGAATTTTCTGGAAAGAAGACGCATATTTATGTAAAAGCAGCCGTGACCCATATTCTCACTCCCCAGTCGTCCAACCTCTATAATCGCTAGGCTCGAAGGGCGAAGGGAAAGAGAGCAATATGCACCCTGTAAGAGGGTGCGTCGACAGGCAGGCAGGGCGAGGCCGTTAATCGGGATCCTGAAAATGTCAAATGGCTCGAAATAGTCGATCGCGGAATAAAATCGCCCGCGGCCACTTTGATTGTAACGGAATCGGGAGTACAAAGCTTGTCAGAATCGTCCATTCTTCCTACGCGTCTTTAAACCTTTAACCCTTTCGAGAGAAAAATTATCAGCGGCTGATAATTTGCCCTCCGGCAATTAGGAACGCAGGTAGATGTCGAGTCGCGAAAAGGTCGACATTTCGTCGGGTGGTAGCGGACATTTCGAGCGAGAAAGTTCATACAGATATGGGAAAGTTCGCACGAACTCTGTGATTAATCATATTAGTCTAGCTGATTTTAAAATGGAATATTTTCCTTATTTGTGTGAGAGTATAAATAAATTGTATTAATTAGAGATTAAAATTACTTTAATTTATTATGAATATTTTAATTTGTTACTTGATATGCTCCAATAATATCTCAAATTAAAATTTTCCTTTCAATTTTCTAAAAGATAAAAATATTTTGTCGTTTTTATTTTTCATATTTATTCTCTAATTATATTGTGACGTAAATATATTGACATAATTGTCGTTGTATATTCATTTTAATTAAATTTAGACTGGATTTTCGAGCTTTTATCACTCGCCATGTGAACTTGAGAAAGCATTCGATGTGACTAATCAATTTAGTGACTAACGGAGATAAGTGAAGTGTCCCTCCACATGAGATCTGCAGATCATGTTAATTGGTCGACAGAGTTCCATTCACAGAGAAGAAGAGCTCTTTGTGGATGTTACGCTTCGCCGATAAGTGAATGAATCTTAAATGAGTTAACGGGGAGCTCCCTGTTTCTTGAAGAAAAATGCTCGCATTCTTCATTCGTGTCTTATCTTTTAAAATATTCTGTTTCAAACTTTCTTCTTCATAACTTATATTAAGTGTTACATTTGGCTCCATGTGTTGCACATATTTTCTAAATTTTTTATATTTTTTTTCTACTGTCATTTTTGCATTAGGGATGTATGTGACATATATCTAAATATTAACAAAAGCATTAAAATTTCATAGATTGTTCTACTATTTCTTCTGAATATTTGTGCAAAAACTAAGCACAATTTTCTTAACGGTTTGGAAGTTATTTAAATTTAAAGTTATTATTGATTCTCATGGAAAATTGCCTATTGTAGCACTTATTGACAAATTTGACAAAGAAAAAATATTACCAATGAAATAAAAATTTTCTCATATATTAAGGAAATTCTAATAAATATTTGTGCAAAATTTGATTTAAATCCACTAATTCGTTTAAAAGTTATTTACTAAAAATTGTAGAAAAATATTATCTGTCTCTTTTTCTCTTTCTGCAAATTATTCGTTTTTCATTGCTTTTTGCTGTTGATTTCAGAGGATATTCACGATCAAAAGTTTTTGCCATAAATTAAGAAAAATATTAATTAAAACTATTTTCTTTTACGAAGACGTCAAAATCCATATTATTTTGCGATACTTTAATTTGTTTCAGAACCCAAATTTATTTTTTTAATTTTTCAAACAGTATAAACATGTTTTCTTTTTAATTTTGACAATTTTTTGCTACTGTTGTACATCCAGAACATTCTTAATTTACATACTTACACGGTTTTTGTTTGTTTAAAAAATTCCCTAGAAAAAAAAACGCAAAGATTTTGTACCGTTTGTGAGTCAGCTATATCTATTATTTATATCCATAAAAAAATAATCGATCTTGCCTTTGTTTCGTTCAAATATAGCGTAGCTGATCACGATATGCCTTTGTTATAGACTAGTAGAATTCTCGATAAATCCGAGTGCTTCGCATGTCGCTTCGTCGCGGAATCATTGAAGCCGTACATTGTACGTAAACAGTTCCAAATCGATACCACTCGTACCCTACTAGGCAACTAGTTGCACAACTAAATTTATAACTAGAATTTATAACTAGAACTTTTTTTAATTTCTTTTCTTTTATGATACCAAATCTTAACGACTATCAATTATCTTTTCCATTCGTATTTTAGAAAACTTTTTTCGATATTTTTTAGCATTTTAATCAACATTAAGAATATAATATTATTTAAGAATATAATATTATTCTTTTCTTATATATGATTAGTCTTGACATGCAGTCTTTATATCGGTACGATAATATTCGAACAACCATATATTGTAAAAAAGCTATGTAAAGTTACATAAATAACGAGTGTATCGATTACAGTATTAATAATGGAATTATATAAATTCATGTATTTTATAAAAATTAGTTTTTTTTTATTTTTTGTTGTGTAAATACTTTTTTATATTTGACAGGAAATTACAAGATTAAAAGTATAATTTATAGATTTTATGTAAATGTATATTTTTTTTTGTAGCTTTATATAGCATATGATAATTTTACACATTACAGTTGCATTTTTACTTTTAAGTGTGTTAAAAAAAATAATAAAAAAAAAAAATTATAAATCTACAATCATATGTAACTTATTCATCTTATTTACGTTGCGTAAATTAAAAAAAAAAAATCTTTTTGGTTAAACAATTCAAATTTTGCGATGAGATATATTTTATGCATATATTTGTGCACTATTTTTTATTATAAAAATATTTTTCAAGAAATAATATTATCCGCTGTGATAGTTGTAATTTTACGTGAAAAATTTTTTACAATATATTAAACGAGAAAAGGACGAGTAGGAAATGCGAATCCTCCCCCCTCCCCCAAGCAGCGGAACGCATTTTCTACTTCGAGCGCTGACTCAGCGTGTAAATTTCCGGACTATTTTTGAGCTGCCTCTGCGCGCATCCTCGAAAATACTATCGCGGATGAACGAATCGCCGAAGAATGATTTCTTTTAACGAGCGCATACATGTGTGGGAAGCTGATTTAACAAATGGTTTCGCGCGACGGCCATGTCTCGGTGAGAGAGAGAGAGAAAGAGAGAGAGAGAGAGGGGAGGAGGAAATGGGTCACGGACTTTTCTCGAAATAGGTCGCTCCTCCATACAAATCCGAGCTTTTACGTGACGGAATCCCGGCTTGTCCGCGTTACGCGAGCTCGCGAAGCCTATTCGGCGACATATCGAGCTGTTATCAATATCCGAAGGAGATATCCGAGAAACATATATCAGGAAATATTGATGTATATAAAAGAATTAAATCTAGTATATGTATGGTTGATATTTATTAGATCAAAAAGAAGAAATTAATTTAAAAATCCCTTTTTTCTTTAAAATCTAAATTTAATTAATAAAATTTGTACTTAAATTTTTAATTAAATTAAAATTATTTTGATTTAAAATTATCATAAAAAATATGATAAAGGTGATGATTTTTTGGGAAATAATTTTTGGGAAATTTTTTTTTTTTTTCTAAACGTAATAAATCATAGAATATAATTGACATAAGAATAAATTAATCTTAAAAAAAGAGGAAAAAAATATAAAATAAATTTAAAAAATAAAAAAAAAATGAAAAAGAAAAGAAAATAAAATTGATCTTTTATTTAAATGAAATCACGCGTTTTTGCACATGGCGACATATGTTGCTTATGACGAAAATCGATAAATCTTGTTGTTTTCATTTAGTCTTCGTGCTAATTTCAGAAGCTATCGTTCACGTTCGCTCATTTCATCAATCTTCTGGTTTCTTACGCCAGAAGAGAGTCGGATAAACTCTCGATAGACGATTTTGTATCGGACAAAACACAAAACATACTCGATGGAAGGTTTTCCTTTTGGCAAGCGTGACCAACCCCGAAATAACGCGCGATTCTATTTCTCTCTCTCTCTCTCTCTCTCTCTCTCTCTCTCTTTCTCGTTGAGTTCTAATGAGAAAGGAAAGGAGCGAATCTCGGAGTGAAAGAGAGAGAGAGAGGGAGAAGAGATCTCCCGCTATGCGCGAAGGCGCTTAAAAATAAAATCTTACATTGCTCTTCAAGTTCGTTCGCGCGAAATCCAAGTTTCTTCTTCGGCGAAGCGAGGACAGTTCCGGTCAGTCTTCTCGTTAGTCCGTTGAGTTTTTATTGAAGTGAGGGTACGATGAAGTGTACGAGAGTCGACTTCGCGCTCGGTGGAGCGTGAAAAAAAAAAGTGAAAGGGAAAAAGAGAGACAGAGGAAGAGAGAGATCTGCCAGAAACTGCCGCTGTCAAATGTTGCTGGGTTTGATCGAAAAATGACGACCACCCACGGCGGCCACGTATACTACGTGATTAAGGTGCCCAAGGACTCCGATGGCAACGAGAGGTAATCGCACTCGACAGCTCCTTTACATAAGCAACTCCGAGACCTCCTTCAATATATATATATATATATATATATATATATATATATATATATATCTCCCTTCGTTCTGCAGATCCTTTCGCCGTTCGCGGTCCCTTCATTGTTAGCGTCTCATCATCTGACAGATCGCTGCATACGAAATGTCACAACCCGAAAGCTTCAGTTTTACAAAAAATGTAACTTTTGATCATCGAGTAACATGATAATTGGACGTCATCGTTTTCTTCGAACACGTGTCTCACTTCTTGCGTGACGTCTGCGATTCTTAAATTATGAAAACATGAGCACAGAATGAAATATCGTATAGTTTGCTTCCTCAGAGAAGAAGCTTTGTTTTTGTGATAAAATTTTTTTTTAGTTTTTTTTTTTATGCCAATGTGTTTAGAATGTTTCCAAAATGTCGAAAAATCATATATTTTTGTTTAATGTCTGTATATATGTATATGTGTACGGAATGTATATTGTACAATCTCCAACTTCTACAATTTTTGACATTTGGAGCAAAATTGTTTAAAATGAATAGAGTATCATTAAAGGATGGTTGGTATTGAATTCAATAAAGATCTGTTCATTTTTTACAAAATTTTGAATTTTTGAAGAAATGTTTGTACACGCTTTAACTTTTGCAAATTTTTCAATATTGGGTAAAATTTTTTTACATAAATAGAGTATCATTAAAGGATGATCTTAGATATTGAATTTGGTGAGGAATTTTGAGATATCTTCCTCTATGAGGAAGCCAAAAATTGAAAAGCCCGTTTGCTTTAAGGAGCTTAAGCTTCGCGAGCAAAGTAAAATGATGAGGGAGCAATGTGCAAGTTTCTAATTCGCACAATTTTTTTTTCTTCTCTCGGAAATTAGCTGAGAAACGCTGGAACGACATTTCGTGTGTCCGCAAGTACTTTTCATCTCTGATCTTCTCTCGTTCATCGCCTCGTCTCCCGTTCTCCTTCCGCATTCCCTTTCATGCCTTCCTCTGCTTCCTTTTTCTCCTCGTCTTCTCCTCGCCTTTCGTACACGTTCCGTTTTCTTTTCATCACGAGAATAGTCAACTAGGTTCGATCGCCGTGCCGCGGTCGTGCTCGAACTATGCGCCGCGTCATTTTCAAAGAGCAAATAACCGACGTCTCTTTCTCGGGGGTCTTCAACCCCTGGTTGCCTATATAGATCTGGACGATGGTTATACATCTGGTATTGCGAAAAGTGAACAATTTGCGATTAAAAGTACAAAGCCCTTTTTAATTTAACGTTATGAAAAATTTACAAGTCTTTGGATGAAGAAAGAAAATAAATTTTGGAAAGATAAATCTAAATTTTTTATTTATATATATGCAAAAATTTTGCAGTTTGTTTGATTTGTATTAGCTTCAAATTTTCTCCTTATTAAAATTAAAATGATATGGAGAAAAATTTTATTAATTGGATTATTTTAAATAATTGGACACTAATTGCTTTAGCTTATTGTTAGCACAATTTATTAATAGCGTTTAATATTTTTGAATTTTCGTTAGCGCAAATCAATTAATATTATATAATTTGAAAATATTTCAATCAGAATATAATTATATATATAACCTTCGATTTATTTTATCCGTTGTATTATTTAGAAAGCTTTTAAATTAAATAGAAAAATTGTCTGTTAAACTGTCTCTTATATATAAGACAGAAAAGGAGATAATAAAAGAAACGAGAGGATAAAGGAAACTCAATCGCATCGTGAAATCGCCCTTAGCGAAGTTATCTCGAATTGATCGGGGATAATCTTATAAGAACTCGAGGAAAAATTAAAGTTGCATCGATTGCGATTCGTCGTCTCATCAGAAATCCGAATCAACTCTCATTTCCTATCCTAGACTATTATTATTATTCCAACACTGGCGATTGCATCGTACAAAATCCTCAGTATAAGAAACATATACATATATTAAATTGATGACAGGAAATAAGCCGTCAAAGATTGATGAATTTGGCCTAATATTGCAGTTTATTTCGCGCAAGTTGCACAAATTCACGCAACCGCAATTATAAATCAAATTATGATATAATAAATTGGTGAATTTTGATTTAAAATATTACAAGCGCATGGCTTCTGAGTATATGTATAATTAATCTTGATTTCTTTTTATAAATTATATCAAAACATATAAATATTAGGAAAGGTAATTATATAATTATAATTGTTTACTTTATATTACTAATTTGTAATAAAGTAACAAATAAAAATATTTTGTTATGTTTTTTTATTATTTTTTAAAAATAATATTCATAAAATTAATATTTTTAATTATGATGATGATAATTTACTTCAGGCAAACAATTTTTAAGTTTCGTTTTTATGAATACGTTGAATGAATTTTCTTTCTACATGCAAATCTTGTTTGAAGTCTGTAATAAAAAATTATTCGAGATATTAATAAAATAAATGAGATTTTTATTTTTATAAAATAAATAATTTTAATAAAATAAATTAGAGATTAATTTCTTTTAAAATAGATTTTTAAAAATTGATGAAAAAACGTAGATAGAACTACTAAATTGTTCTATTTCCAAAAATTTTAACAACTACATATTTTTAGTATTAGTATGTTAAAAATATTTTTAATATAGTATATTAAAAATATTTTTAGTATAGTATATTAAAAATATTTTTGGTATAGTTTTTAAAAAATATTTAGTATAGTTTATTAAAAATATTTTTTAATATAGTATATTAAAAATATTTTTAGTACAATATATTAAAAATATTAGTATAGTTATAAAAAATTTGAATTGCTTATCATAAAATATTAAAAAAAAAAAAGTTGATACAGCAATGTGATAACTCTTTCAATTCTCGACTTCGCGATTGTAATTTAACCGCGAGCGAATCGCGCGGCCCTGAAAGCGGCTCAGCGAGAGTTTAATTTCCTCCGGGATCAGGAAGCACCGTGCAAATCGGCCGGAAGTCCGCGTAGACACACGTAGGTAGAGTAGTGCGCGCGGGGGAGCACGTGCGCTCTGACAGCGCATCTCTCAGCGGGGCGAGAGTATATAACAGAGTGCACCAATGGGAACGGCGCAATTAAGCGTAGCACACAATGCCGATGCTAATGTCACGGTCGTCGGGGGTTGGGGAAGGGGTGGGGGAGGGGAGGGAGATCGCCGGGCACGGCGATCGCACAATTGAGCGTAATTTACTCCGATGTGACACTCGCGCCGCGCCTGCAGTTAATTGGTATGTTGTTGCTCTAGCTATATTTAAAATAGAGATATTTATATAAATATCATTGATATTCTTTTTTTTGTGCGACATCGTCGACGAACGAGTATCTCGCGACGATAAATAGGCAATGATGACGAACGATACGATACGAACAAGTATTATAAATAGAAATATTCACGATGTTATATAATTTTTTTTTTATACAAAATATATCAATTTAACGCAGTTATACTGGGTGTCCCAGAAGTAGACCGACAAATTTCAGGTGATTATGGCAATTTATGAAGGACACCAAAACAAGCTAATTTTGTCAATGGCCTTGTTTACATCGATATACTTTACTCCGTATGTAATACACTGGCCAATCATAGCCATTCCTTTAAAGAATGGAATGGCTGTGATTGGCCAGTGAAGTATTTAGTATGTCTTAAAGTTCGACGATGAAAAGTTTATCGATCTAATTTTAGGACACTGTATATTTTATATTAAGTGATTGCTTATCTGTGCTGCGTGAAACTTATATTTCGACTTGTTACAATAAATGTTTTTACATTTTTCAAAGTACGATTTTATTTGTCGGGTATAAAGGCGCATTCTCATCACGACTTTTCTTATCTGCGACATATCTTGAGAAACGCGAGGCGTGCGTGCGTCCGTGATTAGCGCTCTGTGAATTGTAATTTAATTAGAGAGTCGAGTAACGAGCTAAAGGAAGGAAGAGTCTTTCTTGGGCTTTTTTTTTTCTTCACGCATTTGTTATACTTTATCTTCGGGCAGACAATTATTGATAGCATCGACTGGAATCGAAATAAACATGTGATGTTTTTGCGTTTGAGAAATAAAAAGGTGCAAGTCTAAAAAGTTCACTTTTCAAGAAACGATTTCGAACATCTAGAATTTCACTAGTACTTTCAAGATAAAATGAATAAGTTCGATAATTAAATTTACTGTTAAAAAATATAAATTAAATTAAAATATCGTACATTAACACGTTTTTGACATTTGTTGTGAATGATGGCTATTAATTTCATTTATCAATAATTCTTTCTCTCAGTGTATCAACGATCTTTATCTATCAATATTTAAAGTCTTTTCCATAAAAAGGATTTTTTTTTTAATAGAACAAGATCCATTATTAAGATCTCATGCAACAATCATCAACATATGTCATATGTTCATTATATGATATAAAATATAAATGAATCATTTACTCTGGTATAAAATTTTAATGGCAAATTCCTTATTTAAGGAGGAAGATAAAATGATCTCAGTTTCTACCTTTGCTCATAAACAAATATAGATAACTTTTTTGCCGGTTATATTTGAAAAATAGATATAAATAATTACACCCCGTTCTTTATTCAATTTTTTTTTTAATAAAAATTAAAAAATTTTAATTCTGGATTTGGGAGGAAATATATCAAATATTTAATATATTTAACAGTTAAAAAATTACAATAAAAATGATTATTTCAACAATTTTTTTCATAAGAGGCTTTATCTTAGATATAAAGAATTTATCTTTCGACTGAAATGTAAAATTTTTTTTAATAAATTAATGGCCGGTAAAAATCTTTACAACATTATTCAGATTAATGATCTTGATAACATATTTCAAAATTTTCGAAATCGATTTTTTATTTGTGCGTAATTATTTAAGAATTTTCCGTACAAATGAAAAAAGAAAGAACTGAGGACTAAAAAAAATGTCTTTTGACTTCAGCACGGACAGCGGCTGGGACAACCCGTTCAGGCCGGACGGCGATCTATCCCGGGAGGCTGATGAGATTGTCGAGTTGATAAAAGGTGGCAAGCCGATCACGCCGACTCCGGGTCAAAACGCGCCGCCGTTGCCGGGATGCGACGCCACTGGCAAAACGGCCGAACATGACTCTTCGAGTACCAGCCCGCTCCTCAAATCCGCGAACTGTCACTCGTCACCCAGGCCCGGTCAAGAGAACGGCAACGCTCACGGTGGCACCCCCGCTAAAGGTCGAAACAACCAACAGCCTGTCAATGAAAAGGTGAGGGACAAAAAAATCAGTGTATCACTAGTTGACAGCCTGACAGAGCTGTAGACAATCTTTGATCTTACTATTAACTCATTAATTCAATTATTCGAAGAATGTCTGAAGCTAAAAACTTAATAACTTATCGAATTAAACCTTTAGCATAAGATTAACATTAAGATTGAAGGATATGGAGTTTGTGACTAAAATTTTTAATTTTATAATTTAACAGCTTTTTGTTAAGATGGAATGTTTCGATACTCCAGGTCGCCGCGTCGTCGAGGACCGCGACCGTGGAAGTCGCAAGGATGACGGCGCAGGGACCGGGCGACGCGTCACAGGTCGAGCATGTCACTTTAAAGAAGAAGCCTAAGTGCAAGTGCTGCGTGCTGCAGTAATGACCGCGCGAAGAAGGCGGCAGAGACGTGCACGCGAGAGACGGATCCTCCTCCACTGTCGGGAGCGTGATCTTAGGAACTCTTCAGCTTCGAGGCTTCCGTAGAAGTCGCGGCTGGACAGCTCGAAGCGTTGAAGAGCGCGAGACGAAAGACGCGCCGAGGACGCGTCGATGAAAGAACAGCTTGGAGAGAAAAGTCTCGAAGGAGATGGACGTTCCGAGCACGAAGAATGCGTCAGCACTCTGGGCATGCTTGGGACCTGAAGAAGATAGCTTCTCGGAAGGGCAACAGAGAGTTTCGTCTTTAAGATGGTAAAAAAAAAATGATATTGAAAAAAGTGGGAAGATATATTTGAAAAGAATATATGACTGTGGAAGGGATAGATAAGAAAATACTATCACAGGTTGCTGAAAACCTGAAAGTTGAAATGAATGATAAATAGAATGAGATGTCCAAGAAATTTTGCGTTATTGAATCGCGAAGAAGTTTCGACGAAGGGAAACGGGAAGCAATACTTTAAGGGAAATGCAAAAGGTTTGATCAACCAGCATACTAGATTGATCAAAACTTGAAAAACGAAGGCAACAGACAAGTTCGAAGAGGCTGAGAAAATTGAAGTTTCTTTTAGGATATCTTGAAAATAATAATAAAAGTTAATTCTTACAAAGGAAGATTGAACTCTCATTAAATTATCTCCGGGCACGGGAAAGAATTTCATGCTCCACATGGAAGACTAAACGAGAGGAAAATTAGTGCGCGAACGAACATTGAACCGTTTCTCGAGACAGTGACACGTTTTACGATGGCGCGAAGGACCGAAAAGATAGAAAAGAAACGGAGAGAAAAAAGAAAGAGAAAAAAAGAAATCTATATATATATATATATATACATACAAAACTATATTGTAGATACAGAATGGTAGCTGTATAGCTTATATGCTTTTACTATCGTGGTTAATTATCGTCAGGATTATCGTGATTTCGAGAATGCATCGTGCGCGTAGAACGATAGAGTAAGAGAAAGAAAGAATGCGTGAGAGAAAGCGCGAGTGTACGAAGATGACGATGAATGAAATGATTAGAGCGAAGGAGGGAGTGCGCGACAAGGCATGTAAAATTCCGCAGGACGTCATTCGTCCAGTAGATCTCGGTGCGAGGCACATCGTCGTATATGAGGAAGCTAACTCAGCGGCTTCGATCATTCTTTAATGTACTGCGAGAGGTATTCGACGCATTAAACATCATTGTGTACAGAGTATGCCAGATACACCGCAGTCTAGTGTATCTATAAATTCGTTTATCGATTTAGAATTAATCTTCATTATTTTATGAATTTTACGATTTTATTTTATCTCATTATTTTACACTTATAATTCAAAAACTAGCTTATATTGTCAAGAGAGAATTCGCAGTTTTTGACACCGTATGGTTCAGTCAAGCGTTTTATTTCATTAAATTCATCGGGGGATTTCGTAAATAAAATTTTTCTCTTCTATATGTCTTTTACTCAATTGTTTCTTATTATTTCACAATTTTTTTCCGAAGAATTATTACTCTTATTAGTTCGCGCTTTTGCTTTTACTGCATTTCTGGAAAATGCGTATTGTAAGATTTTGAAATATGATAAATTTTTCACATTCGTGAAGGTTGATGCTGATTCCGCAACTACTATTTAGTGATGTAAGGCAGCTTGTTGGTAGTATTTTTAATTTTATCTACGAAATCCTAAAGAGAAGATTATTTTTGCGCTACAAATTTGCGATACAAATGGTGTTTAACGTGTTAAATAGTGTGGTTCTAAATAAATTAATTTTTTTAGATCCTTCTACGATGTCTCTTTCAAAACATGTCGTTGAATCAGATGGTTGCTCTTAAATTGATGAGTCAGCCCTCAGTTTTGTTTGCTAGAAAATTAATTTGCTACGAAATTAATCTAGAATTTTTTTACAACAATTAACGTATGTAAATTTCTTATTATAAGATTATACAAATTTTTAGATTTTATTGCGATACCGCATTTTTTAGGAGCGAATTTGAGAAAAAAAGAGAGAAAGAATTATTTCTCTTTTCTTACGATCATGATGAACAGAATTGCGTCTTTTTAAACATGCCAAGGATTCGATCTTGAAACTTCGTTATGTCTGACCGAGTACCCAAGTGCATTTCGTTAATTATCATCATGGGCGCCGCTTGAATTTTTGATCGGGGCTCGCATATGCAGGATCATTGTTAGCTGTCTTCTGAAATATAAAATCTTTTGGTCAGGATTCTTTTATACATATATTGAAGTGTGCGTTTTGTTGAATTGAAAAGAATTTGCGAAGATTCTACTTTTAGTCTTTTATTTATACTTGAATATCATCAATACAGTATTTTATAATATTAATTAATATGCGTTTGTTCGTCGCTTTCGTCATTTTCGGAAACTCGAATGAGTGCAAATATCTTTTCTTGCACTTTTTTCACGACGCCCATGATTTTTGTGTACCTGCGTTAATGAGTTCCGCATTCAGGGTGAATCGATTTAAAATTTACATTCTGACGATTATACTTATACAATTATAATTATACAATTTAAATTTGCTATTTAAAGATACAATAAAGAGAAGAATCGACTTTATATTGATCACAGAATCTGTCATTAAAATCGAGACACTTTAGTCATTATCATTCGGCTCGCCCTGATCGACGGCGAAGCGGAAGTGCGTGAGGTGCCGGGGAGAGAAATCGGATTGTTTGAACGGTGTCGAAGATACTATTTTCCTAATTAACGAGCCGCTCGAGGGGGAAATCTCGGCGCCTCCCTGCTTCTGCAATGGCGATTTTTAATGGACGAAAAACAATTTATTGTGCGAACTAGTCGAAGGTATCGGGAGGTGTTAACTCTTCGTGGCGGCGATTAAAAAAAAAATATCTTTTTATCTTTTATATATTATAGTTGTTTTAAATAGTTGCGCAACATAATATCAAGAGAAAAAGGATATTGCGTCGTTGCACGCGGAGTATGATACTAAATCTGCTGGACTTTTTTATTTTGAATTGTAAAATATGTGCTTGTTTTTAAAAACTATTGCGATATTAATAATTTATATTAAATGATATTATAAAATAATTCAATTTTAGTCTCATAGAGAAAATAGTATGCAACAGTATCTTTACTTTTCCCATTCTTTTATCTGCTTCTTTTTTACAACGTGCTTTCTCACAGCTTGTGTTAATCCTCGAAAGGATTCTCCGGATGTTTCTGGTAGATCCGGAAATATTCGATATTTCGCGTGCCGCGAAGAGCCGATCGAGCGCAGTTTGCGCAGCGCAATGCAAACGAGAGAGATCTGTAACGCGCATACCTACACACGAGAACCTCTTAACGTCTGTTCCCACGCAAAATGTTGACTCTGCTGAGCTTACAGATATTAAACGAATATTAAATGTCTTGTTAAAAAAAAAAAAAAAATGACGTATGAAGAACATATTGCGACTATTGATACGAAGCCTGCAAAGATGGATCCGAAATAACACAAATTTAAAGTACCTCAGTTGTCGAAATTACTGTCATAATTATAATTTGTTGCATAATATGTAAAAATTTATGAATTTGTGATTCTTCGGATCTTATTTTGTAGGCCGACAACTTCCAATAAATCACCGCCCATCCTCTCGGCATTCAAGAATTTCCTTCCCCAAAATACGAAATAATAAATTACGAAGAGAAAATAGAAATTCGGAAAGAGAAACGAGCTGTAAGAATTATAATACTATTATATTGCTCATAAATGACTCACACGATGCCGCTTAAAGTGTTTAAATTACGAAAGGTGTATTATTTATTGAGCATGCGAAACAGCTGATTAATTCGACATACATCTCGACACCATCCATCACACGAAGTTGCAACGACATACATTAATACATTACGGCGACTCGCTTGTAAATATCACGCGTTGTTGACTCGCTTTTTACCAAGAAGAGGAATTCTTTTAGTGTTTCAAGAAATTTCATATCTGAAAATACTAGAAAAAAAATAATTTCCAAATCTTTTCATATAAAAGTTTTACATTGAAAATTTGAGTTCAATAGGACAGCTGATAAAGAAAACGACATCTTTTGATTATTAATAATTATGCGAAGTTAAAATGATGTAATTATTAAAATTATATTGTTTTGTGTAGCTACACATATTTTATCATTTTTACGTAATTATAATCGAGCGTTAAATTGATGGATGGTATGATTTAAAATTGGATCGCGACGCAAGAAATTAAATTACAAAATGTAGTGTAGTTTTTATATCTTTCGCTGCCTTATCTATGCAAGTTTCTACGCATCCATTATAAACGCGGATTCACTGCGATCCTTTCGCCGACGAACGCCAAGTGACGAAATCCTGAAGACAGCTAATGGATTATGTTAATCGATACTGCAAACACGGTGTGCATATGGTGATATGCACACATCTTTACGAGATCCAGGTTTGTCTCAAAATTACTATAGGGTGTTCTTATCTACGGACATTAACCGGCTTTTTTTGACGTCTCGTCAGATTGATTTGTCCGTGCGACGACCTCTTTATGTTTCTTATTACTATATATAGTCTTTTTTCGTGATACAAGTTTATTTATTTTATTTTATATATTATTTAGGAAAAATAATAGCTATTCGATATTCTTCTCATTATTCATGTTATGTAAAATTTCGATTTTTTTTTCATTATTATTATTGCATAATTTTTAATCAATTATTACGTTATGAATTTTGTATATATTTTTTAATTATTATTATTATTTTATGACATTTAGGTGAATGTTGTATTATTAATTTTTTTTTTCAAATATCTTTTTTTAAAGTAATAATAACTACGCTCTCTCGCGTATTAATTATCGTTAAATAAACGCGCAGTTTATCCATTATTGGTTTGCAGGGAGTTGGCTACCTATTTTAGGATCGATACACGAATGTATGTCAGCTATAATCACAGTCTCGCGATAACTCATGTCGTACGCGTGCTCCAATACGCGCCATTGCTCGTTTCATTCACGATCCCCTCGGCCATCCTCGTGATGTTTCTCCAACGTCGTAGTGATAGTTAAAAATAAACGACGAATAAACGCAATTATCAGACCGCACGAAATGCACCCAGAATAGTTTGACCCACAATCTTTAATAAGGCTATTTTATTTAAATTATTGTTGATAAATTCTTCAAATTTTTCATCAGACAGATTGAATAATAGAAATTTATAACTGCTGTTGATTTTATAAGATCACTTACAAGATGAAGATTTGTCTTTTTGAGAAGAAATTTTGTAATGAGATGTAGTCCCTCTTAAGTAGAGATTAAAAGAGTAGTAAAGAAACAGAAACATTGAACTAAAAAAATTGATAAAAAATTGTTTTTTACACTTTCAAAAATGGGCTTTTTGTCTCATTAATTGCTCAGAATGCTATTTTTGAAAATTTATAACAAAAATCTAATTTTGATGCTTATATAGTAATTTGATGCTTATTTATTAATTTTTTCATGCACTGTTTTGAAAAATGAGCATCAAATTTATTAAAATTAGATGTCATATTCGTGTTCTGTGATATTTTAACTTCTGGTCCACAAAATAACAAAAATAACTAATTTAACTATGCTTGAAAGAATTTTCTTTTAACTTTTATAAAACTTTAAAAATCAAGAAGAATATCAAAAAATAACAATTAAATTATAAAAATTAAATTAACCAATTTTTAAATATTCGAACTCGTCAGATTAAAAAAATGCGAAGTAGTAATCAGCTCTGCAACTGTTAAAATTGATTACTGACCCAGTAAATAAAATTAATTAATTCCCATGCCATCTTTTGTTCAAAGAAAATTGGCATTATCTTTCAAAACTACTGAAAAAAACAATTTGTTATCCCAAAATATCGGTTTTTTATTTCGTTTCCCTTTTTCAAAAAACTTGATTCTTTTAATCTTTGTTCTTAAATGAAGCCAGCCTTAATTGAAGTCAGAATAGTCTGAAGCCATAATCTTTAATATGGCTATTTTATTTAAATTATTGTTGATAAATGATTCAAATTTTTTGTTAGACAATTTAAATAATAGAAATTTATATAACTGCTGTCATTTTTATGAAATCACTTACACGATGAAATTTTGCTTTTTTCGAAAAGAAAAAACTTTGTAACGAGATATAGTTCCTTTTAAATACTTATTAATTAATTCGATTAATACATACTATATAACGTAGAGAATAGAAACCTACGGTCTCAACTTTCACTATAATAAAATTTCTCATAAGGATGACGCGATAAGATCTTAATCCCCTATTGTTACAAATTAAACTTTACCCAGAATCGTGCAATTTTTAATGATCGGAATTGTATTGCATTAAAATACGTGATATAATTAGAATTTATTAAAATTAATATATATATATATATATATATATATATATATATATATATTCTCCAGTTCTTATTTTCGCACACGTATACATACATATCTTTAAAACATTGACATTTGAGCTATACGTCGTGGGAAGGAACAGATGAAATTATGAAATTATTATGAATCGATGATCGAATGCGAAATGGTCAGTGTCTGTATAAAGATGCTTTCAAATTCTTGCACAAACATAAATTATGATAATTCGATTAATTCGATTTGAACAATTTCCGACACATTGTGGCGCCTACGATGAAGATAAGAGAAGATCATAAATCATCTCCGGTTTTTTCACTCTCCTGAGATTGAGAAATTTTAAACAAATTTTGTTAGCTATTATGATTAAGAAATTGCACATGAGTGATATATAAATCAGAATTTATCTCGTGATTCGACTCGATCTAATTATTTACGTCACATATATTTTACGAAAGAGAATAATAAATATATTATATTTTTTTTAATATTGAAAATAAATTTTATATATAAATTTTTATTTAGGTAGCGCAAGTTTGTAATATCATTATTTTTATAAGAAATTAAAACAACTATTTTGTGCAATTATTTTTGATTAAAATATTTGTATAATTTTTTATTTTTGATTGCTGCAATTTTTTGATACCATTATTTTTGTAGGATATATATAGGAAATTAAAACAATTATTTTTAAGACTCCTTTTGGTTAAAATATTTTTATAAGTTTTTATTTTTATTTAAAATTTTTAATTTAAAATGACATTATTTTGTACAAATTAAATTAAAATAATTATTTTATAAATACATATAAATAAATACATATAGTTTTTCTGTCACGTACTTGGCGCCTTTTTTTCCTTTTTTTAAAAAAGATAAGTTTTTATATATTTTAGGCAAAAAAAAAAAAAAATAAAAAAATAAAACTTAATTTTTTCGAGATTTTTTGAGCAATATATCTCGTCTATCAATTTTTGCGAATAAAAGGAGATAAACAGATAAATCAAGACGATATGCAAATTAATTAGCGTTTAATCCGTGAAGCCATGCACTCTCGATCTCGGAGAATTTGTCCTCGTTAAATTTTATCGCTTTGCATTGAGAGATAAATCAGAGTGTAGTACGACGATCACGATCCGTCACTTTTCGTGGCACAAAAATTCCCGATAAATAATATTCTATTTATCGCATCACGCATCGTTGCGTGAACGTCAGACTATAATTTTGCGCGTACGCCGTGCTCGCGTTGCGTAAGAATATTTTTGTACATTACCACGAGAATGCTCTTCAACGAGAGGAGGTGTATCGAACCTTTTGCCAAAGTTATGCAACTCCGAGAGTGATGGCGTCGCGTTTCTCCCGGTACATTGAACAATCTAAAACCCACTATCTTCTTAGTTGCAACATTTCAGTCGAATATTCGCGTTCCACGATTAGGTCTAATCGTGGAAGAATAGGATTTCGCCATGCACCCTTGACTTTCTTTAATTTTTCGACCCTTCGACTTCCCTTCGGATATAATCTCATGATTTATCGATACTTCGATCGATTCGTGAAGAAAAAAAATCTTGACCTATTGTATCAATAGATTATTACGCATCTGAGTTTGAATGAGGAATTTAGTATGGTTTAAACAGCAAGGTCTTTCCGCTAAGAATGTATCTTTCATAATACAATTCAACATGTGTGTGTGTAACATTATTCGAACTAAAGATGTAAAGAAAAAATTTTTTTATAAAAAAAATAATTTTATGAAAAAAACAAATCTTTTTTTTCAAAATTTTGTTTTTTTGTCCATATTTTTTTCCATATTTAATATTTATTATTTTTATATTTAATATTTAATATTTAATATTTAATATTTAATATTTAACATTTAACATTTAATATTTAATATTTAATATTTAATATTTAATATTTAATATTTAACATTTAACATTTAATATTTAATATTTAATATTTAATATTTAATATTTAATATTTAACATTTAATATTTAATATTTAACATTTAATATTTAATATTTAATATTTAATATTTAATATTTAATATTTAATATTTAATATTTAATATTTAATATTTAATATTTTTATATTTTGATTAATGCAAATTGATTTTTCATTATTTTTAACTTTTTAGATGATAAATTTTAATTAACAATTATTACTTTAAATGTAGCTCGCATTTTAATTGGCTATATGTATAATATATAATTATGCATCTAATTGAAATCTGTCTGAATCATGTCTGAATCAAGTTTAATATAATTTGGCGCAAAAGTCTCATTAATCCATTAAAATTACTTTCGAAAAAAATAAATTAAAAATATAAAAATTTTAATCTTTTTTATTATATTAACAAAAAAATATAAAGAAAAATATTATATTAAAAAAAAAATAATGAAAAAGAAGAAAAAACAAATTTTTGGTTTTTGTTTTCAGTGAGAAAAAACATATTTTTTTATCTGTTTTTTTTACATTTCTTTCTTGAACTCCCTTCATTCTCGGTTCAATCCACAGAATCGGTCCCTGCTACTGTTATTGGAATGCAGTGGGTTTGACAATCGTTTCGCTATCGGTGGCGTCTTGACAGAAATAAAATGTCAGCAGAAACGGCGGCGCATCCTATTAAGAGCGAACGTATCCTATTAAAGGTTCAGAGATCGCATTGTTCGTCCGCGTGCCCTTAAAACGAGCCAGATCGTCGTGACAACGGTGGCCTTTAAATCGGCGACAATAAATCCATGCGTGTCTTCTGGATGCACTTAAACTCGCATATCTATTCATCCTCGTAATGTTACTTCATTTCAAGATAAGTAGCAAAGATAAATAAATTATTTCTCACGGTTAAGAGAGATTTCGAATTTAAAAAGAAAAATTCCATTGAAAATAAATAAAGATTTAAATACAAATACGAGTGAGTTAATGATACCATGTAAAATGGCTTTTGCGCTTTTCAAACATATCTATCATTAATTGAATATGAAAATTGATATTATTTATTGATGGAATAATATTTATTGAAAATTTACATCTTCTAGATTTGTGTGTGCAGTTTGTTCATTTATTAATTTTTGGATCC
Source organism: Cataglyphis hispanica (assembly GCF_021464435.1). NCBI lineage: Eukaryota > Metazoa > Arthropoda > Insecta > Hymenoptera > Formicidae > Cataglyphis > Cataglyphis hispanica. The sequence goes on from NC_065958.1 coordinate 11,957,472, forward strand.
GCAAGAGCTTCAATCTTGCTTCGCCTCTTTTACGTTACGACACTTATACAAGGGTGTTCATAATTCTTGTGTGGTCCGCGTGGTGGTAATCTATTGACTTCGAAACCGATTTCTCTTCAACAAAAATATCACGGCAGGTCTCAAACCTTACCATCAATGCGAGATTCTTGCGATTATATATATGGGTTATTACCTAATGGATATTACTTGACGCTTCCACGAAAGCAAACAGCAAAAAAACAAAAAATAACACTCACATGAGGAGTTAATACGGATAAATGTTAATCTCCCTTCATAAAAAGTAGGATCTGTCACTTATTATTGACAAAATACTCTCTTTCACTGATACGTGCAACGAGACTGCTAAATGACATTTCACTCCTGTCAAAGAGTCGATATTATCTTGATGATCTTTCAATTCGTCGGTTTGTTTACAATTTTCAAACAATGTTCTCCAGCTTGTAAATACACATGCATACAGTGTACAGAATGAACAATCAGTGACGATCGCTCACGATGCGAATCGCAAATAGCCGTTTCCTCCGAGGTAGCGATTAGAGGGGGAAGAGCGCCCCTCATCGTTTTCATCGGGTATATAAGACCGGGGAGTCGCAGGAGCACGGATCCGCCGACAGGATTCTGTATATAGTCCCGGTGTAACACAGGTTGTGTCTGTGCGAGATATTGTCCTGGGTGATGCAGTGCGAAGTGTCCTCTTCATTTTCGTCATCGTTATCGTTGTCATAACTGACGGCTACGATGGCTCGTCGCGGGATTATTCACTCGTTGGTATGTTTTGCAGAGAAAAATTTCAACGTTTGTGCGTGAAAAAAATTGTTGTTCACTTTGCAATTTAATGCATATTTTATATATGTATCAAAAATAAAATTTTTTTAAATCGAATAAATACATTGTGTTAATTCTGATTTTTTTTTATTTAAATAAAGATATACTTTGTTTCCAAAATGGTTTGTTATATTAAATAAATTATTATTTACATGTAATAAAAATTATAATTTCTAAAATAAATTATTTAAAACTTTAATATAAAAAAATATTTATTTGAAGATAAAAAATTATTTATTAAAAATAAAAATTCTGTGTTTTTGAAGCCAAATAAAGAGCCAAAAATTTTAAAATGTTTTTTAAAAAAAGTAATTTAGTATGATAAAAATAAAAAACAGACTTTTTTATTTATTTAGAAATAAAAGCATACTTTGCTTTTATTTTACATTATTTTATTTTATATATATTTTATTAATTCAAATATATATATTTGTTGTTTGATTAAAATAATCAATTTACACGTATTTAAAAATTTGCAAGTATTAATAAATAATTTTTTTAAGAATATATATACTATATATATATATATATATATATATATATATATATATTTATTTATTAAAATATATTATTTTATTTATTAGCATATATATTTGTATTTTATTTTATTCATATATTTTAATTTGCATTTAATATGCAAAGTAAACAATTTTAGAAATTTTAATTATCGTTATGTATATCATTCTAAAAGATAATTTTTATCACAAGTTAATTGAAAACAAGTTATTTAAAAATATAATGAAAAATGATGATAATTTTTATAACATTTTGCAATAATAATTTCTTTTTAATTATAAGTTATATATTATATTAATTTTTAATTAATTTTAATATTGCGTGTTCATATTGTTTCAACTGTCATTGTCAATTGTTACTTTTAAAATATAATGCTTCAACTTTTCATTATATTTTTGTGGAAAAAAGTGAGGTATGAGATCCACTGCGTTCCAGCAAAAAAGATAAGAGAACGTGTCACGATATGCGTGTGTTGCTGTAAATTACACCTAGACGAAGTTCTTCGTACCGCTACCAGAATTCCCGTGGATATTGCATGCCATTCACAGCTGATTACACGAACGCAAACGGCGCGAATCGCTCGTAAATTTCGCGTTTGCCGCTCAACCTCGTTGCATTGACAACGCGCTTTGCATTTGCATCTTTGTGGGAAAATGTACAACGGCATTAACTGAATCTTTTGCATCGCGTAATATGGGCCGTATAAGCCGAATAAGTACGACAGTATGAAAAAAATAGAAAAACTTTGATAAATCGATGCTTCTCCAAAGTCGCATGTGCGATTTTATTTTTCAAATTGCATCGAAGCGTTTGAGCTTCATTAATCTTTTTAATTATTTAATGAATCTCTTATTAATCTTTCTACATATTTAATTTAGAATTTTCTTAATTTTCTTCCGAGCGCATAAATTAACAATACCTAACTTAACCTAGCTAACAATGCGCATGCTAGTTTAATCTCTACATAAATTACTTTTATATGTCAATTTACAGATGCGTTCCCTTTTTTCTTTCTTTCTCTCTCTTCTAATATTGTACTAATCGCCGTCTAATCTGAGAGCTAATGTCGTAACTATTTCTACGAATCTTTAATGACGTAACATAAGCGGCATTCTTTCCGCTATTAACCTTTGCATTTAAATTTCCTTTTCATATTTATATTTTCATACTCGGAAAACTGATTAATAACAGCCATTGAATTAATAATTCAGGTGCTCGATCCCTTTGGGAACCAGTTACATCTTTTTTAGATAAAAGACACCGTTAAATATCGGTTGCCTCTTATAATATACAGCGTCTGGGGTTGAGAGTTTATCTTCGTCGAAATGATGCGCCATTCCCGACACCGTTCCTTTCAGACGCGGGGCCCGCGATTGCGTCTTCATAATCGCGCGGCCGGTTATCGGGCCCCGAAGCGTTCAAAACGCGGACCAGGCCGGTCATCGATTAAGTAGAAAGTGTCCTTTTTCAGAGGGATCCACCACCACAACTATCATCATCATCGGGCGCGATGAACGGCGATTGCTGATTATCCAACGCGACGCGCCGCATCGGTCGCGGGGTCATCCTCGGCAATTCCTCGATCATTCTTAGATAGATCAGTTCATTAATTATCCAAGCGCTCAAAGAGGAAAGGTGTTATTAGTTCGTCGATTCCCGAAATCGATTTTCTCGAGAAGAAATTTTAAGAAGATGAAAAGAAATTTATCCTGCAATTTAAAAACTTATTTTTTCTTGTAATAGGATTCACACTATGCACTGCTCTTTTGATTGTTTATTTTATTTATAATTTATATTTTGATTATTATTTATTTATATAATTACAACGGGATATCTACTTCCTAGAAACCCAAAAAATCTAGAATTTCTCTAAAATCCCTAAAATGTTCTTAGGGATTTTTTTATACCTGAAAAAGGTCGGGAAATTTTTGTGGAATTTTATTGGTACTCAAAGAATTTTTTTGTTAAATTCTCTCTTTAATAATTATGTTCTTATATTATAAGCAGCCATCTATCTGTCAAGTGAATTATGTGTTTAAAATATATTATAAATATACTGTCTCTCTCTCTCTCTCTCTCTCTCTCTCTCTCTCTCTCTCTCTCTCTCTCTCTCTTTCTCTTTCTCTCTCTCTCTCTCTTTCTTTCTCTCTCTTTCTGTTTATATATTTATTGTTTTAAGAAAATTTGAATATACAATATTAGTATTTGATGTAATTTTTAGTAAAAAAAGAAAAATGTTATACAAATAAAAAAATGTGCATGTAAAAAATGTCTCATTGAAAATGAGGCTCTCATGAAAACTTAAGTTTTTTTTCGATACATTGCAAATCTAGCACTTGAGATTTAATTAAATGGCTCAGTGTTTTTTTTTGTATGAATGAAAAACATTAGCAAATGCATACAATAAATAAACTTATTTTAAAAAGTTGCACCTAAAAATTTTTAAAATAATTTTTTTACCTAAACTTTTTTTTAACAAAATTAGAGATCAAATTCTTGAAGATCAAATTCTTTACAAAATTCTTTACAAATTTTTTATAAAATTTAAATAAATACCTTGTATAATATTATAAAGAGGAAAAAATGTAGGTATATAATATTATTTATTGAAATATGCAGAATTAACGTTTATATATTTTATTTTTAATTAAAATGAAATGAAAGTAAAATTAAATTCTCTCTTACAGATTTGGTGTTTGCTGTCATTCCCGATGTGCTTTACCGACAAGTTGTCCCCGGATCAGAAGGCGCCACTGTTTGCGCGCGGATCCGGCGGTTTGATTCTGAGACCGCCCTTCGAAGGCGAGCCAAAAGTCGCCGTGAGTCCATCGGTTTCCACTAATGTCATTAATGAAGACGGCGTCGAGAGGCAGGAATCCGCCACCTTCAAACTCGTGGATGGTGAATTGGTCCGAGTAGTGGAGGGATCTTTTTCCTACAAGAGTCCCGAAGGGATCCCCGTTTCCGTTCAGTGAGTATATGTTCTATATATTTTATCGTAATGTAAGCGATTCGCCAAGATTTTTTAGGGCCATTATTTTAAACGCCATTGATATGATGCGTTTAATTATTTAATTGTTTTAATTATTTATATAAATCAGATTTTATATATCTAAGTTTTTCTAAGTGTGTTCCTAAGTGTTCCTGAGTGTAGTCTTAAATGTTTCTGATTATGAGTTTTCTTTGGACATTTTTATTAATTGTTCAAATTCTTGTTGTTATATGGCATTTATAATTCAACTTTTTGTTCAGTATATGTTTTATATACTTAATGTAAGCATTTTGTCTAGTTTTTGGAGTCAATATTTTGAGCGTCAATATGTTGCATTTAATTATTTAATTGTTTTTATTATTAATATATCTAACAATAAGTGTTTCTGAGTATGTTCCTAAATGTTCCTGAGCGTGTTCTTAAGTGTTCTTGATTGTCAGTTTTCTTCGGACATTTGACTGTTATTTAAATTTAAAAAATTGGAGCTTGGATTTGGATTTAGACATGTCAAAAGTTTTTTAAAAATAATATTCAAATGTAAGCCGATTAATTGTTCAGATTCTTGTTGTTATTTGGCATTTATAATTCATAATTATTTGTTCAGTATATGATTCATATATTTTATCGTAATGTAAATATTTTGCCTAGTTTTTGGAGCCAATATTTTGAGCGTCATTGATATGTTGCATTTAATTATTTAATTGTTTTTATTATTTATATATCTAACAATAAGTGTTTCTGAATATGTTCCTAAATGTTCCTGAGCGTGTTCCTAAGTATTTCTGATTGTGAGTTTTCTTCGGACATTTGACCATTATTTAAATTTAAAAATTGGAGCTTGATTTGGATTTAGACATGTCAAAAATTTTTAAAAATAATAAATATTTAATATAAATTTTAAAATATTTAAATGTAAGCCAATTAATTGTTCAAATTTTTGTTGTTGTTTGGCATTTGTAATTTTTTTAATTTGAAGAATAAAATAGTGTTTACGTCTAATTTTAATAATGTTTTAATTAAAAACGCAGAAAAATATATTTTTTTTTAAGAAAGAGAAAACGTAAAAGCATATGATTTTTTAAGAAAGAGATAAGAAAGCATAACATAATCTGCATAATGCAATCTTTGCATTCGCTAGCTATATTGCTGATGAGAACGGATACCGGGCCGGATTTAGGCTTGGCGCTGCTGCAATCGGGGAAACGGGACATCCCATCAGACTTCCAGAAGGTATCACACCAGCAAAAAACAATGTCAATCGAAGTTATCTGCCATCGCAATAAAGTGATTCCAGCTAATTCTAAAATTAAGACTGGCCTAATTCGCCATTTTTACGTAACGCTTTTTGATAGCTGGAGGCTACATTTCTTGGTAACTTTCTGTCTCAGCAGCTTTCGGGCCGAAAGGATTTTATCTGAGCAAAAGTATCGAGGCATAAATAGTTTTTAAATTGTGATTGGATTAATTGAAGAAGAAAACGAGGTTGAAAGATGCATAAAGGTATCTTATTTTTTGGCTAATTTAAATTAAATCTTATTTAATTTTGACATCTCTTTTGTGTATAATTGCGCCGAAATATTTATTTCGATAAATTCTTAGAATTATGAGGAAATATAATCGACTAAATGCAGAGAAAGAATTATTTCGATGTTAAGCAATATTCACTTTCATTTTGTTCACCAACGCACTCATAAATCTATCATATTCCAGATGTTTAACAAATATATTAATTTGATAAGAGATAATGCAAAATTAAAACTAGCATGAATTTTTATAATATAAACTGTTCTATATATTGTTACATTCGTTTTACAATCTCGTAAAACTAAGCAAATTTTTTATTCTTAATTCCTTTTTTAAATTTTATTCATTTATTTGATTTTTCCATATTTTAAAACAAATCATACACACTCAATATAAATATTCTTAAATTCATTTATATATCAACAATTTCATTTTATGCACTCGTGATCAAAAGGCAAATATATAAACATATATTTAAAAAACGATTTAAAACAAGAATTTATATTTACTGTCAAATGCTTTTAACTATCTCAGAATAAAGAAGTTTAATTTAAATAAATATTTGACTGTTTATAAACAAATCACTCTATGCACATGTTACAAAAATAATTCATATTCTTTCAAAACATTATTTTAGAAAGAGTGCGCGATTTGACACTATTATTAGATTGTGTCGCGTATTTAGCAATAATTGTTACGATGAATACGACATATGGCCTCTTAAATTATTCTATCTACGTAAATATATTTAAAAATATATATCTATGTATCTATTATGTATATTTACCATGTACATTCAGTATTTTGAATATAATTAAAAACATTAAAGACGATGAAAGATTTAATGTCACAGGAAACATATAATATAATTATACATGTGTTTTATTTAGAGTTGGTTAAGATAAAATTGATATGTAATTTAAAAATATTTTAAATTACAAAAAATTAAACTAGAAATTACAAAAAAATTATAAACAAAGATTTATAAATAAAGATTAAATTGAAGGATAAAAAAACAGATGAGGAAATATAAAGAAAAATATTCAATATGTAAAGATGTATCAATATTGTCGCAATGTTGCGATGTTATTGTAATATTGTTGTAATCTTGCTGTGCAGTTAAAGCGGCGTCCTGCGGGTAAAATCTCGCCAGCATTTTATTTGGTACGTAATGCGTACCTTCGAATTTATAAAAATAGCGACCTATTTCGCTATTGTAGATCCATCTCGGAGTTGTTAAAGTTATAGCATCTAAAATAAAAAATGCAAATAAAAAATAAATTTATGATAATTAAAATGAACAAAATAAAAGAAATGAAATAAAATAATAAGTAAAATAATTAATTCTAAAGAGGAAGAAAAATATACCAAATAAATCAACGTAAAATAAAATATTATTTTATTTTGTGTGCAAAAAGATAGATAAGTTCGCAGAACAAACAAATATAATTTTAAATAAAGATAGATCAGCTAATATACATACCTTCTTCCACGTAACACATTTTATTATTTTCGGTAAGAATTATGTAATTTGTTTGTTCCTTTTTAAAATTACAATTACGACAATGATACAACGGCAATTCACATAAGTGCATATAAGAATTCGGCACATTATTCGCGGAGAATTCAACAATATGTCTATCAAGATGTTGATGCCATCCTATTATCACACCGACGCAATCGGCAGGCTGATGTGTCACTATCATACCAACCGCAAATTTCACGTCCTTTGGTCTTGTATGTCGCTTTGTTTTTTTAACACTAAGGCTGAGCTGGAAAGTGTAAAATCAGACTTTAATTGATATCTTATCAAATAATTTCTAAATAGATTTTTGTAGCAAATTAAATTACAGAGAGTTAGATCATAAATTATTATAATTTATATGTGATTGTGCATGTGTCATCAGAGAAATTTTAGAGAATTATTTTCTATTATTATTTTCTATATTAGTACCATCTAAGACAAATAATAGACAAAAAATTAAACAAAAAATTAAAAAAGCATTTTGAAGCTTAAAAATTCAACTTTAATGTGATATCGGTAATTTTACAAAATTTTATTATTTTCTCGTTTAAAAAAATACAGGTTTAGATTCAAACTCATGTAACTCGGTCAAAAAAAATCGTAGAAAAATTTTAAAAATAGCATTTTATAGGCGAAATGTTGTAGTTTATGGAACTTGAGTTGATTTTTTCGAGAGAAATTTTTTTATCGAGTTGCAGATCAATCAAAGAAATGTTAATTTTAAGGAACAAAACAATGTGTTCCTTTTTAAAGCATAGAACAAGGAAAACAAAAATATTAAAAAAAATTTATCAATAGTATTATTAAAGTTATTATTAAAGTTGAAACTTCAAGCTTTAAAAATGTTTTTTTCAATTTTATGTCTACGATGATTTTTCGTTGAGTTTTAGCGATTTGAAAATAGCCCAATTTTTAAGGTATGAAAAGTGTTCTCTATTTTCTTTTGAGTAGTGCTTACATACCACATTTATTCTTCTTCTTTCCACATTTATTCTGTCATATCTAATCAATTGAATCGATCCATCCGACATAATCCCAAAAGTGTCGTTATACAGATTACTATTTTCCAATGTAGAATATATTAATTCTTGCCAAAACTGAAAAAAAGCATTAAAAATAAGCAAAGATTAAAGGTATGAACAGAGTTCTTACAAATAAAAAAAAATTAGTTATTTTGTTATTATATTAAATTAATTATAAATTTATTGGTTAGTGCTAAAAATAATAAAAATTATAGGAGTAATTGCCAACCCGTGAAGCTCTTAATTCATCAAAGTATATAAAATTTGTACGATGTGGTATATAACTTTTAGAACTTATGTTAAAAATCTTCCATTTCTTGAATTATTCATGAAACTGAAACAATAAAATAACAAAAAATTATATACTTATGTATGTGTGTGTATTTGTGCACATGATAAGAATTTAAATACCGAAAGATTCAGATATAATTCCAAATCTAATTTTATACTTACTAGTACGGTTTCCAAGAGAGAAAGAAGTGAGAACTACTACGTACTACATCGCATCGTAGACCAAGTCTTCTAGCCACGCTGTGATAAATTACTAATAAAATTAATTCTTCACCATATCTATTTTCTAATACCTATGACAGAAATTATAACAAAGAAATTGATAAGAGCAAGAATATTTTTTTTAAGATATAAAATAATAATAATTATTGACATAACAATAATTGAATAAGTTATTATATAAAATAATCTATAATAACTTACATTATCTATACACATGTATTCCAACATTGTGTTGGAAGACATTCCCCATTCGGTCAATTGAAATTCATCAAACATATATTCCCGGAGCGTCTCTATAATCTGCGTTCCCTCCTCTTCGTCCCAGTAATTATCTTCGATATTGTTCTCTTTTCAGTATGAAAAAAATTGTGAAAAAGCGGGAGTCGAGCATATCGAATGATTGGGATATTTTTCCCTGAGGCAATCCAATACCTCTAATGCGATATTATCTAGCGATGCTTTTACTCTCGAGTAAAAGATGTCCTTTTCGGGTTGCAACCATTGTGCCGCCATAGTCACAATTCTTTCCAAAAGCTGATTTTTGTAACATTGATTGGTGTATCTGTATAATTTTTTTCTTACCAAACATTGCCTCATAAAGTAAAACATCTTTATATGGCAATATCTTTCGGTAAGATCGCAATCAGTTCTTCTGAAAAATTTATATATTAACTGTGCGATAAGTGCTAATTACTTTATAAAATTAATAGCACTATTATTTATATCGAGAAGGATCTACCGTGAAGATTGTGTGAGCAAGTTTTTAAACTCATCAATGAAAACGGAATATGTAATGAAATTTTCACCCTCTTCATAAATTATGTTAATAATATTATTTATGAAACATTTATCTAAATTAAATATGCGATGGAATTGGATCAAATTATCTATTGCCTCATTGTTATGGTAATGCTCATGAAGTATGTGAGATATACAATTTTGTAATTGTCTCACACAATTTATTCCTGTTTTAATAAAGTCTTTTGTACTTTTTTGCCCACACTTTTTACATTTTTCTTGCTTATTTTTCTTACATTGTTTATCGTAAATTTTTTTTGCCGAAGGCCATCTGAAATTGAAACAAAAAATATTTTAATAAATTCTTCAAAATTATATTAAAGTGTAATAATTAATACAATATAATAAGTAACTGAGCAAATTGAATTATGCGCATTCACATTCTTCAAGGACATCATTTTTTTAATTGTAAATTAATAAAAAATCTCTGCTTCAGACAATTTTTACTTAAATTAAAAACATAGAAATTTAACGAATGCGAGGAAGCAAAAGTCACAAGAGAACGAGAACTCCATGTATCGAAATCTCGATCGTTTCAATATAATTTCACAATATATATTAATAAAAAATAATTAATAATGGTGCTATTGCATTAGTAATAAATATTCACAGAAATAAATTTTTTTAAACGCATAATATCCGTAATATTATTCAAAATATCAATCAATATTTGTTTTATAAGACAGAAAATATAAAATCTGTAATTTTAAAATATATTATCTGTAATTTTTAATTGTAATTAAATTTTATACTAACAATAAATAAGAAAATAGAATAATAAATATAATAAATAAAGCTGTAATTATATTATAGTCTTATTACGTATCTATAATAAATTATTTAACTTTTACACATATTCTATATTTATGTAACAGTATTACAGCAAAATAATTAATAAAACAAATAATAAAATCAAATAATTAGTTAGTAAAATAAAAATTTAAAATTTTTATTTTTTTAATATTTATTTCTTTTTTATTATGTTTATTACATACATTATATTGATATTATAATATATTTTTTATTATAAAATAAAAATAATTAGAACAAGGAACCAAAGAGTCAAAACGTAAAAAAGAGCGGAGCGAGCATCTTTAAAAAATTTTTTTAATTATTAAAGGAAATAAATTTAACAATTTTAAAGGAAATTTTTTGAAAATAAGATAGCTCGCGATCTGTTTTCTGTATCTCTCATTAGCCCATTTTTTTATTCGTTTTTATATTGATTACTAGAATTTTATTATCTGTTTGTTTTATTTTATATTATAATTTTATAATACTTTTTATTTATTTTATTTTTATAAAATATATTTTTTACAGAAGTGATGCATTGTACGTGATATATTATTAAAATAAAATTACAATAACTTACCTCTGAGAAAACTTCTTTTCCATATACTTGTCATATTTGCCTGCCCACTGGAATTGCTTGCACACACATCGAAAATTTATTATATCTTCGATGCTTATGTCATTGTAGCTGAGAATAATATTAATCACCTCCTCAGGTAAGCACATTATGGTAGCCATCACGAAAAAAATTTAATAAAACAAAACAATAATATAATTGAAGATATATTTAAATTCAGCAATAAACTATTTGCGTATAATTAAAAATTCACTGATTTTACAAGCACATCATACTGCAATACTGTTTCTATGTTATGTGTTTGCATCAGAGAGCACAAGTGAATATTTATACACTCAGAAGTCTCTATATCCCCTCTTATTTCGAAATAACCATTCTTATTTAAAAACCTAAAGATTTCTGTTACTATATTCTTTGACACATGACAATAAAGGGAAACAAAGCTGAGAACAATGGCGTACCAGGGAGAGGGATTAGGGAAATAAATCTCTCGAAGTTTCAGAATCAAATAGGAAAATGAAAAATTGAAAACGGAAAGAGAAATAAAATTGAATTACAGCCTCTGCAGAATGTTCATTTTCAACATTAAGAATTCTTAAAAACTACTTAAGAAATACAATAAGTGGAGTAAGACTGAACGGTTTGAAAATGTACATTCATAAAAATTTGATTTCGTCGATTAATATAGAAGAGGTACTAGACAAATATCTAAAAAACCTAAACGCATGCTTCTAGCTTAATATGTATTATTTAATAAAAAATTATGTGTTGTTTTGTGATTTTATTTTTTTTAAATATCTCCTCCCGAAATCAAATCTTGGCTACGCCTCTGGCTGAGAATACAATATTTCCATTCTATTTGCCCTTTAAGGCAGAAAACTAGAAATAGAGGATTATAGTGTAGCAATATGTTATGTTCTAAATTCTAAAATTAAAAGGTGTTCTATTGTAATCCAGACAATAGAGCTAGACAAAAAAAATTGTCCTGCATGTTGTGCGCGATATCATTAAAAATGTTCTTACTTTTGCATAAAAATTGTTGTATTTTTGCATATAAACATTTAATCGAAAATGTTGTTAAATCACGTGAAAGGAATAATTATTGTTAAATAAATAGTACAAAAATTTACATATATATATACATATATATATATATATATATATATATATATATATATATACACAGGGTGTTCCGGAACAACCTTCCGTCCGTAAAATAACGTATTCTGATACAATTCTAAGACAATTTTTCCTTTACCAAAATTTGAATTAAAGCATAATTTTTGAGTTACAAGCAATAATAGTTAGCAAATCACGCATCGAGTACAGAAGGCAGGCAGTCGCGTCGCGGCGCGCCGCGAGCGCCCGACACAGCTGACGATCTGATATGTGATTATCGCATGAGTCGCTAACTATTTTATCTTATAACATAAAATAATGCTTTAAATAAAATTTTGGTAAAGAAGAAAATGTCTTAAAATTACGTCCAATTTTGTTTCGGAACACCCTGTATATATATATATATATATATATATATATATATATATATATATATATATATGTTATTATAAAAATTTGATACAATAATTATTTATTTAATTATTTATTTTCTTTTTTTATCTATAGTAGATGCTTATCTTTAGTTACTTTGGATGAATAATAAATTATCTATTTCAGTTTTATAAATTCTTCTGCAAAGTTTATAAATTTTATTGATACGTATACAGAGTGTTAAAGGAATATTTAAAAATTTGGATTTTTTTGGTAGATTCACAAAATTGAGTAAAAAACTGCTTGATAAATTAATATTGAATTCCTGTCAGAATTAGAAATTATTTTTCACTTAAAATTGACTAAAATAAATAATCAACACAAAAGTATGTTAAATCACTAAACAAAACTATATTTCTTTTATTAATAAATTACTATATTATTAGTAGAATATATTGTAATAGATAAAGATAACAATGCGATATGCCAATTGATAGATGACAATCGACAATACTCGCTTCATTTTATAAAACAATTTTTACGTATGGATATATTTTTGTTTATTAAGATATATGTTGCTTATTTTAGTTTTGATTTTGAAGCATTATTTATTATAGCTCTCGATATGTTAAGAAATTTTGTAGCTACATAATCTTTTTCGCAATATATTAGTTTTTCAAACTAGAAATGTAACACTAACACTTTATTATAGTCTATCTATTTCAAAACTACCTTTATGTTCTAATAATCAAATGAGAAATTTTCCTGAATGAGTATTGGAAATCGAATGATTTACATAGACTTTCAATAAATATTACAATGTTATTCTAGATGACAATGCTATTCTAAAATATTATCAGAACAGAAAGTAAAAGAAAGTAGAAGAAATATTTCCAATCACTCATCGTATTATCATTGATACAAAATCTGATATTCGAACGATTAAAAAACTATTAAAAGAGAGAGAAAATAAATTGAATTTTATAAGAGTTTAATATAATAGTGGCGATTAGAAAACCTTGCAAAATTATATATTAATTTAGAAACTTGCAAAATAATAAAGTAGTGAAAAATGTATATCATTTTCGTTATTAAATAGAAAAATCAAAGAATATTTATCTTCTATAAGTATCCGTAGAAGCAATTTCTTATTTGATTGTATATATTATTTGATTAATACAATTGAAAATAACAGAAAAATATATTTATCGTTGATTTTCTCTCGATTGTATAATAAAAATCATTATTATTTTGCAATATTTGATTATTAATTTTTTTGACATTGCTTATCTGTAAAATTTGCATGCAACACATTAAAAATTCTAATGTAAGAAAATTAAATTTTTTTTAACAGAATATATACATATATGTAATATAAATTTTGAAACTAGTATTTCTTAAAAAAATGTTTTCTTTTTTGAAAATAACATTTCTTTAAAAAGACTTTCAAATAACGAATTTCTGTGTAAGAGATTTTCTAGTTTCGAAGAAATGTTATTGTTTCTCAGAAAAAAAATTCTTTTAAGAGGAAACAATTACGTACCTGCCTATTGTTCATTATACGTGTAGTATAGAAAATACAATAGAAAAGAAGATAAGCTGACAACCATAAGATCTATTGATTTATTAACATTTCTTAATTCTTATGACGACAAAAATAATGATTTATTTTGTGGACAGATTCACTAAAATCTTGCTTATTATTTGTTAAAATATAAGAATTGATAAATAAATTAAAATTTTATTTAATTATTTTGAGCATATATTTTACCAAAAATAAATCAGATAGGACAGTGCTAGGATTTATTTTCACATTTCGGTCCGATTCTGTGGCTCACGCCTTTGTCACCCACTCTCGCTCGCGCGTTAGCAACGAGTCGCTTGAAACGCGTAACTAAGAAGCGCGACGCTATGTCTCAGAAGTGTTCGTAAGAATGCCTAAATATAAGATAATATTTTTCTAAAAATACCGTGAAAATTCTCGAAATTAAAATTTTTTCTTTAATGTTTTATATTTCATTAATATAAAATATTATTATATTTTTTTCTTTTAAATTATTACATCAATATAATAAATTATTTAATCTGTTTACATAATTTACATATTTTTGATACTTTATTTAAAGTTTTTTCTTAACCCGCTTTACAATTATAATTATATTTATTTATAATTATAATTATATATAATTGCAATTGTCCTATATTATAATAATAATTATAATATAGGACAATTGCAATATAGTTATAATATAATTATAATTTTGAGACAATAGATTTCCATATCACCAATGAGATACTATTGTTAATGCGTTTTTTTTAAAGTGGTTTTCCCAGTAGGCCTATTCCACTAAAGAAGAATAATCCGTTTGCGTACATATATATATAAAGGAAAAATTATATTAAAGATTAAGAAATAAAAGAACGAAAAAAGAAAACAATCGCATAAACATTAATTTGATTGACATCAAAGTATACCAAACTTATAAAATTCTTGGAAGTCTTCGAATTTTTTCTATGTGGGCTCTACGTATTTATGTAAATGTTCATTTTCAAAATTAAAATATACGAAAACCGATAAACATTGTTGTTTGAGCGATGTATCATTATCTTCGTTGATGCGCTCTAATTCATCTAATATTCCCATAGATATTTTATCCCTTGTAAATTCACATAAACGGCTTAAAAAATCAAATTAATGTTCATGCGATTGTTCTTCTTTTTCGTTCTTTTTTTACAATACGAACTCATTAAATTAATGATACATAAATACAGAAGATTGAGCATATTGAGCAAAAATTTTTTGTATGCACTTCTCTGACGTTTTCCTCTTTGCCCTTTTTATAATCAGAAGATAATTATTAATGATAATGATTATCGACAGATTTTGCGACTATCAGATTACGCCGTATTATCGAACCGCGATCTCCAGAGAGACGACTTACGCTGACTCTACCGCACGATATAAATCGAATCCGCGAAACCAATGATCCAGACGCTTCGGGGCTCGCTTCGCTTGCAGACATGGCCGTGTCACAATCGCACTTTCGCTAATGCGAACGCGATAAACACCAATAATTTCGAGCCGAGCTCGAACGCACAAATAACGCGAAATCGCGGCCACGACGGCAGAACGAAGGATTCCGAACGCGATCGCGCGTGGCTACTTTATGGCGGGATAACCTCACCGGTAACGATGATCTTCCTTCGGGGGTTCGGCAGCTTCTCCCTGTTCGGCCCCTCGAGGTCCTGCCGCTATCCCTCGCACCCGCTTATCTCTCGGCCGGGATCCCTCCTCGCTCTCTTGCTCACGCTTCACAGAATCACTCTCGACTTTTTTTCACCTCGATACGTCTCACGTCTTCTCACGCTCGCGCCAGTCTGACCCGGGAACACCGCGATCTAGAATCGGTAACGCCGGGCCAGCCGGGAATGCGCAACCGGGGTGCGTGTTATCACGGCCAGTCACGCGATAACACGCGAGGCCGCTGCCTGACGGCACGCTCATGATCGTACTGGGGGCGCGCGCACCCCCAAGATCGCGATCAATATATTTTCCATGGGGCTCTCTGGAGAGGGCCTTGGCGAGTTCCGCCGGGATCTCGGAAACGAGGAAGGCAACGGTGTCCCTCGCCGACCTCCTCTTTTTCCCGCCGTGTCTCGCGGCGGTGAAGCTCCTTCGGGATCCTTCGGGATACGTCTTTGCACGGTCCTGCGTCGAGGCGCGAGGATCCCCTCTCGTCCTCTCGCGCTTCTCGCAATGCTGCTCAATTCGGTGGTTGATAATTCCTTTGCTGTTTTTCTTTCGTCCTCCCGAAGGTCCTCTTCCAAGTTGTTGTTATCTTTGTTTTTGCTGCGGCCGTGTTCGCTTTTCCGGTAAGGCTCCCGTATCGTATCGAAATAAGGAAATAATATCATAATTAAAAAAATGAAATATATCCGACAAATAACGCCCCTCTGGAGATTTCGGTACGGCTCTAATGTTTTGAGACTGGCGCGGATGCGTTTTCCGCGTTCAGCGATCGGTGAGGGATCCGGCGGACGTGCGCGGGACGGCAATGTCACAATATAGTTTTATAGTAGTAGATAGAATGTATTCTCAAAACTATCAACAACTCGCTCTTCTCGGTAGTCGCATCATCTCATCTGTGCGGGCATGTTTCGTTCGCGTTCTTTTCTCGTTTGAGTGAGAAAAGAAGTTGAAACCAGTAGTAAAATTTTATTGAATCTAGCAAGATAAATTTGATCATAATATCGTCAATGATAACAGTGCTGGAATAAAACCGGATCATTCTTAAGAGATTTTTCCAAAAATAAGGAAAAAGGTAATTTTTTCTTATTAAATATTTGTATACTTGTATTTATGTTTCTTTTATGCAAGTAATACAAAAACAAATGTACGCGCGCACAAATTTGACAAAAATTTTTAATGTTTCAAAACTTGGGATATAAAATGAACTTATGCGCGGGACGGCAACGTCACATATATATATATATATATATATATATATATATATATATATATATATATATATATAAATTTATTATACATATTTATTATACATATTTATTATATATATTATATATATTATATAACATATATATATTATAAAAAAAATAAAACAATACCATTCAAACCGCGTAATGACCACCTCTATCACATCACCATATGTTTTTGACCATTCCGTAACTCATTTTATCCAGGTGTTATTCTATCGACAAAAAATTCATCATTAAATCATCGCAAATTAACAATATGAGAATAATTTTCAAGCCACAGTTCGCATATCGTCACGATTAAATGTCTAAATATGAAATTACCGTAAAAATAAATCAAATACTTATTTTTCAGATACAAATCCGCACGTCAAAGATCGACGATGCGTAGAAACAATTTCACATTTTGTATGCTTTTTTTGTTCGCCGTTTTATTGACAAAATCTCAGCAAAATTCCATGAATAATGAAGAGAAAAATGATAATTTGACAGAACAATACGAACCAGATGCAGAATCTACGACAAACTATGACAACGAAATGAAAACAGTGCAATATCATTTGTACGAACAGTCTATCAACAATACACAGTATAATGACAGTATGCATTATGAATCTCGCATCATCATCATGAACAATGATCGTGAGAATGATGAGATACAGTACGAGTTTGGCATGCAAACTGTACAGAATTATGTGGATGATGAGCAAATACTGATAGAACCGCGCATGAATTCAACAAATGGCAATCATAAAAGCAACTTCACGTTATCCGAAATTTATGAAAACTTGATAAACATTGAAGACAAAAATGATTCGCACGAATTCTATGAAAACTCCAGTAAAAATAATAATATATGTAATATTATTCCATACAAAATGTGTTACAATAGTACTTGACTTTAGCTTTGTTGTCCTTTAGGCGACCGTCTGGTTGATAATAAATGCTTTTCTGAAGAATATGAATACTTTTTCTCGGACGTACACAAATACATAAACGATTCATTGCAGAGTATAAATAAAATATTGAATGAATTATCTCAGCTGATCGTCTACGAACAATGCAAGATTAAAGCTCACATTATGTATGAGAAAAATTACATATTCTTTTCCAATGGTTCTATATATTTACCTTATTATGATTTTAATATATAGACATCATATTACCTTGCCATTATAGACTGGAATGAGTATAAAATGAATTTGCTCAGAAGTTGCTGACAAGGTTTTAATTATAATTGATAATGATTTTCTTGTCATATATAAGATCTATAGTATAGGAATGATAGTGTTTATATTACTTTTGATGTCAATATTTCTGGTGTATTGCCTGAGTTCCGGAATGTACACGGTTTCATGTTGCGCAATTATTGCGGTACAATGTCTGTCGCGTACACATTTTACATTGTGTATATTCAAATCGAAACAGATAGTTATTTGGAATGTATTTTAGACGGTACAGTGTATTTATTTATTTATATGTATATTATGTATTTATTTTATTTATTATATAACTATGATATCATTATACTGTACATATATTTCATAGTAATGTATATATTCGCGTATTACTTTTAATAACTTGAATATACGTTTTGTTGAAAATGCAAAAATTAAAACTTAATGCATGATAAATCTTAGATACACTTTAACATATAAACTAATCTAAATTTGTCCGAATAAATATATTTCGTTGTGTTTTTGAATTTTTAGAATTAGATCTCGAATCGACATCTTACTTAATTTACTATTAGCATATATTTATGAAATATATCATTTTTTTTATATAATTATAATGCACATAGTTAAAATAAATATATTATTAAACAGAAAAACATAATGGTAACTATAAACCTTTTTTGTACATTTTAACGCGCATTCAATGATTAATATGTTATTTATTTCGTTTTTAGTCATATATGGCTTATTTCTTTCGGTGAGTCACTTCTGGTTAATTATGATGAGTATCAACATGTGGTGGACATTTAGGTAAGCTGTCATTTACTTTATCTATGTTATCTTTAATTTGTCTTATCTTAACTAACCTTTATATCATTGATTTACATGTAAATTGAATTGGAATTTTTTTTTTAATTTGACATGCACAACATTTGTTGTTTCAGTCAAATTTCAAATTAAAATTAATAATTGAAAGGAAAGCTCATTAAAATCTATGTAGAATTTTCATTAGTGAACAACGTCCAAACGCCATCGCCACATATCGTACATATCGATGATTTACAATATAATGACGATCTTTGAAATTGGACTGCAACAACAAATGTTGTGCATGTTGTTTTAAACCTCGAATCTAATTTTTACATTTTTATACCAAATTTTACATATTTTACATTTTTATTAGAAAAGCACCAAAAAACGTTCCAAAACGTATATTTTTAATACACATTGTTTATAAAATTTAACAATAATAAATAGCCGCACCAAAACTCGCGCGTTGGCTCATATCTGCCAGTATTTCTACTTATTGTCAATAACTTTGCATCTGTTGCTGTTATTATTGATTTTCCCTAAAATTTTTTTTTGAACGTTATATGAACCTAATATTTTATCTTTTTGTCATATATAACAATAAGGCACGCTATTATATAACACGCTATAAATTTTATACAATAATTAAATTTTAATATTTTTTATCAGAAATTATCATTTTGCAATTAAATTAATATTTAGATTGCTATTATCGTATCTGTACATAATGGTATGTATTAAATATATTATAATTTCTGAATATTAAATATTAAAATATTTTTCATGATAGTTTAATCGTGTATTTTGTCGTATTATGTAAAATGTAAATTTATTTTTATAAAATGGACTTTTGAGAAAAACTTAAAAGCAAACATTTTAACATTTTAATGTGCATTTACATTGTGATTTTATCTATTTTATTTATTTGTGGCTAATTATGATGTATAAATTGTGTTTTTCAGACAATTCAGTTCGTTACAAAGAAACGTAAGACAACGAAAAAAAAGAAAAGTGTTTTATGTGATCATTGCGTGGGGTTTACCCTTTACTTTTACTATTATCATTGTCATTGAATTATTTAAATATTATATATATATATTTATATACATATATATATATATATATATATATATATATATATATATATATGTAATATAAACATTTTTGAAAATAGTTTTTTCTTAAAATTTTTTCTTTTTTGGCAAAAATAAAATTTGAGACCAAGATAATAAAGAAGCAGAATCTCCGTCAAAAAAAATAAATATAGTAGAAAATCCATTAAATTGTACACATAGACTATCAGTGTGAACAAATTTATTCCCGTTATGATGAACAACAGAGTATATAACTTCAGACATCAATTGAACCTGAAAACAAACGCAAATGTATTTATGAATATACATATATATTTATATGTATATGTATATGTACAAAATAATTATTATAAATATTATTAATAATATTATTAATATTATATATATATATATATATATATATATATATATATATATATATATAGATTTTATTTTATGATAATCAAGATTAATCACGTTTAAACTTCCAAAAAATATTTATTTTCCAATCTTATACGTATCCATTTTTTTAACATCTATACATGTTCCGTCATGTTGTCTCCTACCATATGTTCCTTTCGATATAATCAATAATTTACAAAGAATTTTTGAAAATCCAAGGATAGAGTAGAGTAATAGACAAATTGAGCTTCATGTCATATAAGTTCATTTCATGTTCCAAATTTTGAAACATAAAAAACTATATTAAATTTATGCTTGTGTACATATTTCTGCATTAGTAGCATAAAAGAAATATAATTATACAAGTATGAAAATATTTAATAAAAAGAAATTACCTTTTTTGTTTCTCTTTTGGCAAAATCTGCGATTGATCCGGTTTTATTTCAACATTGTTATCCTTAACGATATTATGATTATTTTTAATAATCCTGTGGCTCTCTCTTTCTCTCTCTCTCTCTCTCTCTCTCTCTCTCTTTCTTTCTCTCTCTCCTGCTCTCTCTTTCTTTCTCTCTCTCTCCTGCTCTTCTCCTGCTCTCTCTCCTGCTCTCTCTCTCTCTCTCTCTCTCTCTCTCTCTCTCTCTCTCTCTCTCTCTCCTGCTCTCTCTTTCTTTCTCCCGTTCTCTTTCTTTTTCCCTCTCGCTCTTTATCTTGACGTCGCGATATTACTGTCAATTGCATGTGTATGATTACTCGCACACATATTTTTAACATATTGCAAGATGTTGCAATATGTTTATTTGAAAGATAATTAAAGCGGATAATTAGTGTAACGTACAATTGTATTGCAAATAAATTTTGTCAACGCTAATAAATAAGACGTATAAAAACACATACATATAAAAACAGAGAAAAAGAATGATAAGAATGCAAGTGCTAATACTTTATTTGAATAAATGATTGAAATACGTATCATGAAAAAGATAAACGATTACACGCAAATGTAAATGTTCCATAATTTTTTTAATGTAAGTAGGAAATGGTAAAGTTTCAGAGACCTAACGGAAATAATATTCGACATTATTATTATAGGCATATTTTGTAGATTTTCATACAAATCGCATAGTCATTAACATATATATCTAAAATATTACGTTACAACAAACACATGGAAAATGATTATTATAATTGTTAGTACTCGGCGGTGATCATTTTTATTTTCAAGATACTCTTAAATGTCTCTTGTCCTTTCCTGACGTCTTGAAGCCATTCAAAAGGAGCTACCACATGCGTCTTGTTGATGAATACAAAGTCTCGATCCTTTTTTTTTCGCAAACCCCGCTGAGCGACCTGTTGATATTCTTGATACGTGAAGATACCTGAACTCGGTATTGTTTGCCCGTGCGATCATCTCGTAGACATTCTTCATAGATTCTATCGTAAATAAAAATTTAAAAATTAATTTTAAATTAATTTTAAATTAAATTAATGTTAGATTTTATTTTTCAAATCTTTACACAGGAAAAGCATGATTTTTCTCGTTTCTTTCTTTAGAAGAGATTTTTATTCCCCAAAAATTATTAATGTCTTCCTTTAATCTTCTTTGCAGTCTAAAAGAGATATTATATACACATAGTTTTTGATATACTTACTTTTATAATATTGTTAATTTAATGTTATCTGATGTTATAGAGTTTACAAAGTTTTAAAATTGTCATATGTGTGTGTGTGTATATATATTATATATGTGTACGTTGCATTCTATAGCTGAATCAATTATCTTTATTTTTATTGTAATAAAAGATTAACTATACATTAAGTTACATACTCTATTATGTAATATATTGCATTATACAAAGTGAATCATTAAAGATGTTGCAAGCTAATATTTTTGAAACTGAATGAGATATGAAATTCTTATTTTCCAGCTATGTTTGATATCAAACCAGACATTCGACGTAAAAATGAAACTTTGCTGAACTTTGAACTTAACATGCCAAATTAATGATTTTAAAATAAGAATTTCATATCTCGCTCAGTTTTAAAAATATTAGTCTGCAACATTTTGATTCACTGTATATATATACAAAAAATATAACATATAGTTATAATAAATAGATATAATATCGTAAAAGACATATCTATTTCTCTTACAACACGTTCCCTGCCAAGCCGTTTTGCCCAACTTGTCGTACCAGGCCATTTGAAGTCTAAAGATTGGTATATTATCCCATAATATTTCATTATATCATAAGTCGATAGAGTATTTAGCTTGTTTTGTGTGGTTGCCACATCGTGTACCAGTAGTATAAGGGCAACTATAGCGAGACAGGAATGTCCCCCTTTTCCCCCTTGGCGCCAGCCCCCCGCTGTGATCCCTTCCCCCCCTGTCCCCCTGGGCAGGTACCTGAGAAAAAAAGAGTGGGGACTCGTGGACGTCCACGAGGCGATTTTTTAATTTTAAAATTTTTTTAAGAGTGGGGGGAGTCGTGGACGTGCACGAGGCAGTTTTTTTTATTTTTTATTTTTTCCTGGGCTGGAAATACTCGGGCTGGAACCTGGGTCTTCTGCTTTTCTGGTCGGGGTCCTAGTGCGGTGGGCTAACTGAAATCTTACAAGAGTGAGAGTTAGATGGGGCATTTAAGCTGAAAGAGTAGGTCTCTTAGTAGTATAAGGGCAACTATAGCGAGACAGGAATGTCCCCCTTTTCCCCCTTGGCGCCAGCCCCCCGCTGTGATCCCTTCCCCCCCTGTCCCCCTGGGCAGGTACCTGAGAAAAAGAGTGGGGACTCGTGGACGTCCACAAGGCGATTTTTTAATTTTAAAATTTTTTTAAGAGTGGGGGGAGTGGACGTGCACGAGGCAGTTTTTTTATTTTTTATGTTTTTCTGGGCTGGAAATACTCGGGCTGGAACCTGGGTCCTCTGCTTTTCTGGTCGGGGTCCTAGTGCGGTGGGCTAACTGAAATCTTACAAGAGTGAGAGTTAGATGTGGCATTTAAGCGAAGAGTAGGTCTCTCCGGCCCGGGGACCGAGCGCTCCGATTGGTTTGTCCTATAGTGGCCGGCTGTTTGATTGGTTCCGACGAGCTGGAAAAACGAGAGAGAAAATAGAGTGAGAGAGAGAGAAAGTGGACAAGATGTCCGAGGTGTCAGAAGCCGGTAAAATATCGGCCGCCGAAGACAGCAGAGATGTCCCATTGCATTCCCCTCCTCCTCCTCCTCCTTCTCCCCCCAGCCCTGTGGAAAATCGAAAAATATCGCATGACATACGGTATCTCTCGCCTTCGAGCGTCCTTACGGAAAAACTTCGAACTGCAGCGAGCGCGTCGCCCGCGTCTCTCCTTCTTGCTGAAAAAGAAAAATCACCTAGTGCGGAATTATCAGTTATCAAGGTATATAAACGAAATACGAAGCGTTCATGATCGGACATGATTGTCCGGTCGAGTCATGCAACGCAGGTAGACGCGATGTCGTCATCGGAGGCGATACGCTATCGGAGATTGAAAGAGCTATGGCGCCGCAGAGTCTAGGAAGGAAAGAAGGAAGGAGAGAAAAGGAAAAAATTGAACGTTTTCAGGTAATATTTAAAATTAATATTTTAACATTTACATTAAATTTAACATTTTTATTTACGCTACAGAAATGTTTTGTACAATTTTCTTACATTTAAATATAATATTTATAACATTTACAAAAAGATGTTAACTCTTAACCCTTTCGCTACGGCGGGCCTTGCCGCGGAGTGCCTCGTCTAGAACGGAGCGCCGTGCCGAAAGTGGGAACATTAAGCGCGCGCAGTCTTTAGCATTCGGGGCCAAGACTTTTTCTCAAAAACGAAATGTAGACGAAATACATAGATCGGGAGCATAGTAACGGGTGCATAAAGCTGCCACAATGTCTATTGCGAAAAACCTAAAGTTTCAAAAACTACAACTATTTTGTGAAGTCATTTTGCGTACGAATTGTAAAAATCGCCCGCTACCCGATGAGAGTTCGGTGGCAAAGTACCCGCGCAAGATGTGTTAACATTTGGTTCCATTTTCGAGCGGGTGACTAAAGTCACCCGTCGGGTATGCGTGTCGTTTCGTGGCGGGTGACTATAGTCACCCGTAGTAGTGAAAGGGTTAATGGATGGAAAATATGGGAATTCGTTGTTTTTTAATTATTTAGCTGCATATTTTTCCCCCTCTTTTCTTTATATTTCAGTATATAAGCAACGCGAGAAAACGTGAAACTTTATTCATTTGAGTTTGCTCGAAATCTTCATTTCGGCTTCGGTACAAGTATTCGTCGTTGTTGTGACCAGTGTTCAACTAGTTCTCGGTAAAAAAGTGATAAAAATGGCCGGCGCAAAAAAAGTATCCAGTGAACGGAAAAAGCTAACCGATTTTGTTAAATCTACTCACGTTTGTGATATTAACAAATCGGGCCTCAAGACCGACTTCGATAGAAGAAACGATCAGCGATATTTATTATTATCGACGACGTACGGGCTTAACGCATCGTATACTAAGAAGATTCACGTGGGATTGCAGGCGACGAGCGAAAATTGCTTTGTACCGATTGTAAAATTAACAGGCAATTATGCAGATGGAATATGTCTCGACACCGACACCTGGCAGCAATTTCAAATCAGCATGGAGCAGATGAAGCAGTATTTGTGCGAGAATCAAAAATCCAAACCAAGTCCGATTATTATCAACAATATTTCCATCGGCTTCACAACCGCTTACGGAACAAGGGCAGTGATAGTGAGTTATAAGGAAAATGCGGGACAACCGGCGAATAATAACGAGACGGAGGAGCAGCCCCCGTTGAAGAAGCAAAAAACGTACAGCGTCGCCATTGTGATGCAGAAAACTACTTTTGTCGGCCTGGAAGATATCGCAAGATGTGTGGACGCTCATTTGGCACGGTTAATTCCCATTACCGACACCGTCAACGCGTGCTCCAAATACCTGATTAGCGAAATAGAATTAAAATTTCCCTCGTCTTACATAGATTGCGAAATTATAAAACTTACAGTTAGAGGTAATTTTGAAGAAATCGAGCGCCATGTACGAACACAAATAAATAATTTACCATTTTTAGACGTATATTTTAATATAGTATTCGAAGAATTGCTTTCGCTAGGTTTTAATGAAATTGTACGTATAATTTTACTAAAGCGCAATTGTTAGTTTTATAAAAAAGAAAAATTTTATTTTCAATAAATAGAATGTTTTAACCTTAAAAACTTAAATATATTTTCTTTTACCCCACTTCTTTCCTATCAATCACCCCCCTCTTCCTCGCTTCTTTACTATTAACATAAAAATTTTTATCGCATAGTAATATTGCACGATAGCCGCGCGTTAGACGAACATCTTATTTTTAGCATAAGCATGCATAGAGCACCGCGTGCAGGCTCGTAAGCCGCGGTGCTCAAAAAACGCTGACGCGAGCTCACCTCCGCGAATACGCTTACTCGCGTCGATTCCGCGGCTGCTTATCAGCTAATTGGCCGCGGTACTTTTCGCTCGTACGCCGACCGGAAACGCTAGCGCGAGCATGCGGCCGCCGCGGTGGGGCCCCCGGAGCGCGGATAAGCTTATTATTCCTCACATACACGAGCAATATTAAAGCAATATTCGAATGTACATATTTTTTACGTAGTATTAAGTATCATCGGCTACTTTTTTATATTTATGAAAGCGCGCGCAAATGCCAAATCGTTCATTTCGCAAAATGGACGTACGGTGGAAACATCCATGGACGTCGATCGTCTGCGGTCCTACGGGATGTGGAAAAACAATTTTCGTAAAAACGTTTCTTCAATATTTATCCGACATGTCCGATGTTAGATTCGAGAGAATTTTATTTTATTACGCAGAATGGCAAGACGCGTATCAGCGTTTACAGTACGCCGCAAGTGCGTCAAAAGAAGAGGAGGAGGAGGAGGAGGAGGAAAGAGCACGAAAGACGGATTACGTTAATAATGTTTTGATAAAATCGAAGAAAAATATAATTGAATTTCGCGAAGGATTACCGCGTCCGGAAGATTATTCCAACGATCCGCTCTCGCCAAAATTAATAATAATTGACGATCTTATGAGAGAATCATCGTCGTGCGACGCTATCGTAGATCTATTTACCAAAGGAAGTCATCATAAGAATCTCAGTGTTATACTCATCTCGCAAAATCTCTTTCATCAAGGACGTGGACAACGCGACATATCTCTAAACGCGAATTATATAGTAGTTTTAAAAATCCACGCGATCGCGCACAAATTCGTCATCTAGCGCGTCAAGTATATCCCGATGATCCAAAATTTATGGAAGAAGCGTACTACGACGCTACATCGAGACCTCACGGGTATTTATTGCTCGATTTGAAACAATCGACTCCAGACGAATATCGTTTTCGCACGTGTATCTTTCCCAACGATACTCTGCATTACGCTTACATTCCGCGTAGATCGAATAATAGAAGTGGAGGGGGTGTATAAAGGACAATATTCGCGTTCGCAGCTTGTCAGTCGTGTAATTGCAGCGTAATGGTGAAAAAAGACGCGAGTAATAAAAATTCGACGTCTTCGACATCGGATAAAGCAATAAAGAATGCTAGACGCTCTATCGGTGAGAGAAACTTATGTCTTTTGAAAACTTTGTGTCATTTGAAAAAAAATCAAAGAACAGCATTCTTACGTACGGCCGATATTAATCTCGTAAAGTGTATTCAAGAATGCATTTTCAATACACTCAAAGGCAACGTGCCGCTTCGTTGTAGCGATAAGAAGCATTTAGGCAAACATAAAACGATTTTACGGCGTGTAGCGGCAAAAGAGGGTAATTGGAAGGCTAAAAGAAAATTGTTGATACAACGAGGTGGGTTTTTACCATATCTTATCGGCCCTATACTTACAGCTGTATTATCGAGGATTATCGGTGACTAAAGAGAAAAATTCCTGTCTATATCGTGTTTTTTCCGGAAAAAAATAAAAAAGATACAAATTATCAATAGAACTTTGAATAATGGAGAGAGCTAAAAAAATGGTTTTGATTTCTACCGAAAATCTCGAGAGAATGCAGCGTATGCAACCGGAAGTGTCACCCGTTATACCAACTGACAATCCGACGAAGAAAAATATGGAAATATCAAATACGGAAAATGTTATTAATAATACGGTACGGACACCGGGAACACCTTTGTCGCGACTTGACGCTGAGATGTGGCGTATTTTGAATCTCGCAACTCCTATAGATGAGGACAAAAAATGGAAATTGTATAAAGAAGTACTTCAACGTTATCTTCACTTTGTTCGCGAGGCAGAAAAACGTTTACGCGATAATACAAGGGCTAACGAAGAGGACGATAACGTCGAGCAGAACGAAGAAACGAATTTAGATGACGCCGATGATAATGAGCTTATGGAAACGTCAAATTTAATCGATAGCGTGCGTGGCGATGGCGTCGATAGTAGTAGTAGTAGCAGTAGTTTCGGAAAAAAGCGCGTACAATCGGCTGAAATGATTAAAGAAATAGTCAGCAACGTACCGAAAACTTATCGCGATAAAGCGCGCGCCCTATTAAAATATTTGATCGATATTCCTCCATCGAAGATTAGCTGGGATAGGCGAGGACTCGTAACTATAGACGGTGACGTCATAATGGATTCGAATATCACCGAACTTATAAATGATGCGATACGCGAAAGGAAAACAGTAAAAGCAACCGGAAGAATTCAATTTGCGCGTTTATTACATGACATAGGCACACCTTCCAATCTCATTGGAAATCGCGATTTATTACATACGGCCGCACGATCTCATCGTATTAAAAGCACGTTACCGCGTGGAAGTTCCACTCCGAATACTTCATTATCGTGCTCAAAGTCGTGTAGACGTAAGGTGCACGAATCTAGCGAAATCGAAGGTGATACGGCGTTTATATCGGCCGGCGAGGACGAGGGTGACAAAACATTAACAGATTACGTAGAGCTGTCGCCGACAAAGAAGAGAAAAGGTTTACTCGACTGGAGCAAACTCGAATGACGGAACTCGAAAAATTCTATTACAATCCCTCGCATTATGCTGGATATTCAGCGACGGCCAATTTGTCGCGAGCTGCTAAACCGAATTTCACGCGTAACGAAGTCATCGACTGGCTTAAATCGCAAGATGCGTACACGCTGCATCGTCCAGTGCGCCGAAAATTTCCGCGTTTACATTATAATGTGACAAACATCGATGACTTATGGGAGGCTGATTTGATCGATCTACGTAATCTTAAAAGCTACAATGACGGCTATTCATATTTATTGACGGTTATCGACGCCCTTAGTAAATTTGTTTGGGTAGAACCTTTACGTGATAAGACAGGTAGCTGTGTAGTAAAAGCCTTTCAACGCATATTCTCGAGAAACAATGACCGTTTACCCGTATACCTGCAAACCGACAAAGGTAAAGAATTTATCGCTCGTCATGTACAAAATTTCTTAAAAGAAAAAGATATTCGTTTTCGCGTAACGCGTAATCCCGATATCAAAGCAGCTATAGTGGAACGATTTAATAGAACGCTCAAGGAACGGATGTGGCGTTATTTTACACATAAAAATATGAGGCGTTACATAGATGTTTTACAGGATATCGTTCGCGCTTACAATCACACGCGTCACTCCACCATCAAAATGCAGCCTGCAGTCGTTACGCTAGAAAATGCACGTGTAGCGCGTAAAAATATGATTCGTCGTTGGAATGACATCAAGCAGAAAAAGAATCGCGGTCGTAGACAAAAGGCTAAATATAACGCGGGTGATTTTGTACGGGTCAGTAGAGCAAAGATAGCCTTTGAGAAAGGATACGAAACAAAGTGGAGCGAAGAAATATTTCGAATTCACCGTGTTCTCGAATGGAGAAAACCGCGCGTATACGAACTAAGCGATTTAGCGGGTGAAGTTATAGACGGGCTTTTTTACGAACAAGAATTAGCGCCGGTTATTAAAGACTTGCAGGGGGAAGAATTTATCGTCGAGCGTGTGATAAAAAGCAAGGGTCGTGGAAATAAAAAACAATTATTAGTTAGCTGGCAAGGATATCCTTCAAAATTCGATTCTTGGATACCCGCTGAGAGCTTAAAGATTTTGGATAAAAATGAGGGAGGATGAATTTTATATGGTTCTTCCGAGCAATAGCAGCATGCGCTACTTTCCGGAAAATAAAACCACCTGTTTCACCACAGAATTACCTCAGCGTGTAGATTTGCACGGTCGGTGGGAAGTAGCGCTCACGGAGATTCAATTTCCGTGTAGTTTTTTACATATACGGTCCGGAGAAGGATTAATGAGATTCATCGATATTACAGAGCGCGATAAGACAATTAACGCTATGAAAGCGCAAGTACCTTCGGGTATTTACTCGACCGTGCGAGATATTATAGATGCTGTGAATTATACAGCCGAATCCGTGGCTTCGCATATCGTTTGGCGATTCGAGACTGTCATTGGTGGTAAAATTGTTATGAAACTTTCCTGTGAAGAAGAGAAATGCGCTATAACTCATTATGTAAATTTCTCCGACAAACTTCAACGAATACTCGGTTTTGACACGCGTGTTAAGCATAGAGATCTGATTCAGCTCGATAGCGATCCTATTCCACCAACATTTCCAACATGGTTTTACAATGAAATCGGCATCGATGTAAACAAAAATACGAATGAACTCATTAAACTAGAAAGTAGTTCCGTTCTATCTGACGTTTTACCCGAATGGGTTTACGATGAAGTTTATAATTTGCTATTTTTTGTACTCCCACACAGTCGCATGATAATAGCTGACGAACCGGCTAGTTTGTTGCGCGGTATTCCCGACAAACTCTTTGTCTATTGTGATATTTGCGAACCTTACATTACAGGCGATGTACAATCTCCTCTTCTGCGAATAGTCACGCACGATGCTCGAAACGATTACGCGTTTGCATCCACGCAGATAAAGCATTTCTCACCCGCGCAATACATAGCTCTGCGTCAAACGTGCTTTCGTACAATAGAAATAGATATAAGAGATCAGCTGGGGCAGAGTATACCATTCGAATTTGGAACGTTAACGGTGACATTGCACTTTAGACGTATCGAGTAAATATTACAAAAAAAAATTTATATCCACGACAACGGAAGAAAAAAATTTCGAACGTTAATGGATTATTATTCGATGTATCACGATGAATTACAAAATGGTGGTAGTTGGGGTGGCGGAATTCCGCGAGTTTTCGTTGGTTCGTCCTATCAACGCGGTCATGGCATCGGCAGTTTTCTCGGAGGATTATTCAGACGCGTACTACCCTATTTTAGTAGAGGCATACGGGCTGTGGGGAAAGAAGCTTTGCGCGCCGGCGTTAATATAATCGACGATGTTGAAAATAATATGCCGTTTAAGGTAGCGGCCAAACATCGATTCGAAGAATCGCGCGACAATCTTAAGAGAAAAGCTAAAGAAAAAATAAGCAGTCTAATGAAAGGTTCGGGATATAAGACGGATGCGAAAATGCATGTAGCTCAGTTTCCTTTCGTCGGGCTCGATACGTGCATCGCTAAATCTGCGGGTTCGCGTAAACGTCGCGGGACGTATAAGAAAAATTCGTCGAAGGTCAAGACTCGCGGAAAGAAAAAAACCAATACGCGGTCATCGGGCAATAAGAGGAGGGGGAGGAAAAAAGCAGTGAAAAGGCTTAAGACATCCACGAAACGCCGAAAAATCGGTAAAAAGCGCACCGTATCCGACATATTTTCTTAAACGCTCGTATAAATATAATCTTTGAAAGCGGAAATTACAGCGACGAGAAAGTAAAATTTACGCTAATTAAAAGACATGTCCTTTCTTCATACGCATTCGAGCGAGTGTTTAAAGAGTGAACTCGACCTCTTCTCCTTACCACCCACGCAAACTAGTATCGAGAGTTCACAATGGATTCATTACAAACCCGTGACTTCGCTCTCGGACGACTCGCCGATAGAATTCGTCATTCCCGGTCACGGAGAAGAATATTTAGATCTCACGCACACCATGCTGAGTCTTCGCGTACGCGTAGAAACGTCAGGCGATTCCACAGGACACGTTACGGGAGTAGGCGGCAGCGCAACGACGGACAATGTAGGCCCCGTAAATCATTTACTTCATTCCATCTTCAATCAGATCGACGTGTATTTCAATCAAAAGCTCGTATCGCCGCCAAACAACGCTTACGCGTACCGCGCCTACATCGAGGCGTTGTTAAATTATTCTTCACCGGCAAAACTTCCCATCTAACCTCATGTCTATGGGACGCGGATACTCCCGGACGAATGGACGAACCGGTGGAATCAAAACGGCAAATTCCGCTCTCGTGAGACGCGCTCATTACATACGAGGAGGACGGGCTCTAGATCTTATAGGACATCTCCATTGTGATGTTTTCAATCAGGACAAATTTTTAATTAACGGTGTAGAAGTACGTTTGAGGCTCGTTCGTTCGAAAGATTCGTTCTGTCTTATGGATAGTAACGGTGCGTCGTCGAAAATTCATATACTGGATGCGAGTCTGCTAGTGAGAAGAGCGAAGATAAGCGCCGGATTATTGCTCGCACATGCAAGAATGCTGAGTAAAGTTACGGCCAAATATCCGCTCACGAGGGTCGAGGTTAAAACATTCACGATCCATAGCGGTGTTGTGGGCGAATCGTTAGATAATGTAATACTTGGTCAACTTCCGAAAAGAATAATAGTCGGTTTTGTCAATAATAAAGCATTTAACGGCGATAGAAAATTAAATCCGTTTAATTTCAAAAATTACGGCATAAATTTCTTCTCGCTGTACGTCGACGGCATGCAAATTCCCAGTAGACCGTTACAACCCTCTTTCTCGACAGAAGAATCGCTTTACGTCGAGGCTTATCAAACGCTCTTCACGGGAACAGGTATTCATTTTTGAATGAAGGAAATTCTATAAGCAGAGATGATTATTCAAAGGGCTATACGCTATTCGCTTTTGATCTTACGCCCGACTTATCGGCTAATTATGCAGGACATTGGAATCTTGTGAAACATGGTAGTTTACGATTAGAAGTACGATTTGAGAAGGCGCTCACCGAGACCGTTAACTGTATTATTTACGCAGAGTTTGATAATGTCATAGAAATTGACTCATCCCGGCAAGTCATTGTCGATTTTGCCGGTTAGATTTCCGTCGTTCTCTATAACGTAATACTCAAAAATTTTCTCCCAATTTTCCCCTCCACCACAAACGATCAAAATCGCAAACATCAACGTGCTACGTATCAAAAACATGCAGTACGGTAAAAAGATTTCAGTTTCATTCGAGACACGAGTATCGACGCTTCGCGAAGAGTTTAAAACTAACTCCAGAGCACACAGGTTTTCGCATTATGGATATAATCGTCGACATACAGGGTTTCCGTGATGCTCGCGAGAAATTTATCCCTAAAGAAGTTGCCGTTGTCGCCGTTGACGCGCCAATTGTCGGACATTGGATTATGATGCCACCGCATTCGTTTGGCGAATTACCGGAAAATGTAAGACGACAAAATAATTGGCTCACGCGAAATTATCATGGTATTGAATGGTTCGACGGCGAAGCTAATCCGAAATATTTTACAACGCATCTACGCGAAATAACAAGACATGCCCGCTATATTTATGTCAGAGGATGTGAAAAAGCAATCTATTTGAGAAATTTACTCTCCAGAGAGATATATAATTTGGAAGATATTTCCCCTGCATTTAAAAATCTAACGTCGAGAGAAGGACGAGGACGATATTGTGGTTATCACGGATTTCGAAAATTCGGAATCTTTCATTGTGCATTACGCAACGCGAACAAATTAAAATGCTGGATACTCGAGCAAAATAATTTTGTCGGCGGCATTAGGAACAATAGTACTCCAACTTGCCACACTCCGGATAAATGTGAAACATCCTATGACAAAAACGAGGAAATCAGTAATGCAGATGATATTTCTTATATCATAAATGAAAATATTAAAACGCTGTCAAATAGCGAAATAGAGAAAAAGAAAATTTTTGAGCCCGATTAAAGAAGAAAAAAGGAAGAAGAAGAAGAAGAAAAATTTGAATTATCGTCGATGATGGACAAGAACAAAATCGAAACAACTACGATCTCCGTGCAAGCAGGCATTGAAGACTCGACGATACAAGATGATCAAAACGAGAAACCGAAAGAGGTAAATACTGAAGTTATCGAATATATAATACCACTCGTACGCTTGCCGTCGAATCAAAAAATGAACTCACGCGAAATTTTACAAGCATTACGACACATCAATGCCAGACACGCGGGAGTTTATCCAGCCGACAGAGTCCCGAGGGTGTGGACACGGTCGACAGCTATCGTCGCTAATACAGACGAGCACAATCGACCTGGAGAACATTGGGTCGCCTTCTTCCTCGATGAGCATGGCACAGCCACCTACTTTGACAGCTACGGAATACCCCCTTGCACCCTGGATTTCTCCTTCGTCTCCGCCGAAACTCCATTATTCATCACTGGAATACTCGACAATTGCAAGGAATTTTTTCGCAAACATGCGGACACTATAGTTGCGTATTTTTATATTATATGTGCAATGGTTATGATCTTAATCGATTTCTTAGTCTTTTTACCGAAGATTGCGAACATAACGATCGTTTAATTGTACAGTTATTTCGTAAAATTTTTCTTTGCAAAAAGAAACAAATGAAACATTGTATACTATGCGCTGTTACGTTTAAGAATGTAATTCAAATTGTAATGTTATAAAAAATACAGTAGTGTCATATTTTAATTATATGTAAAATAATTATAAAAATAAATGTGAGATTTATACTTAAATTGTTTGATTTTTTCAAGTAGCCGATGATACTTAATGTTACGTAAAAATATGTACATTCGAATATTGCTTTAATATTGCTCGTGTATGCGAGGAATAATAAGCTTATCCGCGCTCCGGGGCCCACCGCGGCGGCCGCATGCTCGCGCTAGCGTTTCCGGTCGGCGAACGAGCGAAAAGTACCGCGGCCAATTAGCTGATAAGCAGCCGCGGAATCGACGCGAGTAAGCGTATTCGCGGAGGTGAGCTCGCGTCAGCGTTTTTGAGCACCGCTGCTTACGAGCTTGTACGCGGTGCTCTATGCATGCTTATGCTAAAAATAAGATGTTCGTCTAACGCGCGGCTATCGCGCAATATTACTAGGCGATAAAATTTTTATGTTAATAGTAAAGAAGAGGGAGGAAGAGGGAGAGGTGATTAATAGGAAAGAAGTAGGGTAAAAGAAAATATATTTAAGTTTTTAAGGTTAAAACATTCTATTTATTGAAAATAAAATTTTTCTTTTTATAAAACTAACAATTGCGCTTTAGTAAAATTATACGTACAATTTCATTAAAACCTAGCGAAAGCAATTCTTCGAATACAATATTAAAATATACGTCTAAAAATGGTAAATTATTTATTTGTGTTCGTACATCACGCTCGATTTCTTCAAAATTACCTCTAATTGTAAGTTTTATAATTTCACAATCTACGTAAGACGAGGGAAGTTTTAATTCTATTTCGTTAATCAGGTATTTGGAGCACTCGTTGACGGTGTCGGTAATGGGAATTAACCGTGCCAAATGAGCGTCCACACATCTTGCGATATCTTCCAGGCCGACAAAAGTAGTTTTCTGCATCACAATGGCGACGCTGTACGTTTTTGCTTCTTCAACGGGGCTGCTCCTCCGTCTCGTTATTATTCGCCGGTTGTCCCGCATTTTCCTTATAACTCACTATCACTGCCCTTGTTCCGTAAGCGGTTGTGAAGCCGATGGAAATATTGTTGATAATAATCGGACTTGGTTTGGATTTTTGATTCTCGCACAAATACTGCTTCATCTGCTCCATGCTGATTTGAAATTGCTGCCAGGTGTCGGTGTCGAGACATATTCCATCTGCATAATTGCCTGTTAATTTTACAATCGGTACAAAGCAATTTTCACTCGTCGCCTGCAATCCCACGTGAATCTTCTTAGTATACGATGCGTTAAGCCCGTACGTCGTCGATAATAATAAATATCGCTGATCGTTTCTTCTATCGAAGTCGGTCTTGAGGCCCGATTTGTTAATATCACAAACGTGAGTAGATTTAACAAAATCGGTTAGCTTTTCCGTTCACTGGATACTTTTTGCGGCGGCCATTTTTATCACTTTTTACCGAGAACTAGTTGAACACTGGTCACAACAACGACGAATACTTGTACCGAAGCCGAAATGAAGATTTCGAGCAAACTCAAATGAATAAAGTTCCGCGTTTTCTCGCCTTACTTATATACTGAAATATAAGGAAAAGAGTGGGAAAAATATGCAGCTAAATAATTGAAAAACAACGAATTCCCATATTTTCCATCCATTAAGAGTTAACATCTTTTTGTAAATGTTATAAATATTATATTTAAATGTAAGAAAATTGTACAAAACATTTCTGTAGCGTAAATAAAAATGTTAAATTTAATGTAAATGTTAAAATATTAATTTTAAATATTACCTGAAAACGTTCAATTTTTCCTTTTCTCTCCTTCCTTCTTTCCTTCCTAGACTCTGCGGCGCCATAGCTCTTTCAATCTCCGATAGCGTATCGCCTCCGATGACGACATCGCGTCTACCTGCGTTGCATGACTCGACCGGCGCGGACAATCATGTCCGATCATGAACGCTTCGTATTACGTTTGTATATCTTGATAACTGATAATTCCGCACTAGGTGATTTTTCTTTTTTCAGCAAGAAGGAGAGACGCGGGCGACGCGCTCGCTGCAGTTCGAAGTTTTTCCGTAAGGACGCTCGAAGGCGAGAGATACCGTATGTCATGCGATATTTTTCGATTTTCCACAGGGCTGGGGAGAAGGAGGAGGAGGAGGAGGGGAATGCAATGGGACATCTCTGCTGTCTTCGGCGGCCGATATTTTACCGGCTTCTGACACCTCGGACATCTTGTCCACTTTCTCTCTCTCACTCTATTTTCTCTCTCGTTTTTCCAGCTCGTCGGAACCAATCAAACAGCCGGCAACTATAGGACAATCCAATCGGAGCGCTCGGTCGCCGGGCCGGAGAGACCTACTCTTCGCTTAAATGCCCCATCTAACTCTCACTCTTGTAAGATTTCAGTTAGCCCACCGCACTAGGACCCCGACCAGAAAAGCAGAAGACCCAGGTTCCAGCCCGAGTATTTCCAGCCCAGGAAAAAATAAAAATAAAAAACTGCCTCGTGCACGTCCACGACTCCCCCACTCTTAAAAAAATTTTAAAATTAAAAATCGCCTCGTGGACGTCCACGAGTCCCCACTCTTTTTTCTCAGGTACCTGCCCAGGGGACAGGGGGAAGGGATCACAGCGGGGGCTGGCGCCAAGGGGAAAAGGGGGACATTCCTGTCTCGCTATAGTTGCCCCTATACTACTTGTACCATTTATGGAACACGTGGCCTGATGGTCAAGTTTGAAGCGTGTACCATAAATGGTACACGTGGCAATGGGACGTGCTAACTTACTAACTTTTAATATCAAATATAAATCATAAATTAGTATGTATGATTTTTTGGCACAGATGCCTTTTATATTTCTATGATTAGCAGTGCAATTATAACTATATCTTCTAATATAATCTTCTGATTAAATCACTTATATCAATAATACTTGTTTTGTGATATCCTATCTAATTTATTGCTATTTTCGGTGAAATAAATAAT
This sequence comes from Cataglyphis hispanica, assembly GCF_021464435.1. Classification (NCBI taxonomy): domain Eukaryota; kingdom Metazoa; phylum Arthropoda; class Insecta; order Hymenoptera; family Formicidae; genus Cataglyphis; species Cataglyphis hispanica. The sequence goes on from NC_065958.1 coordinate 11,994,770, forward strand.
TAAAATAATTAAATGCAATAATATTTGTTTTGTGACATTTCAAAAAATTTAAGACAATCAAGTGATTTTTTTAGTAACAAAAATCAAAATTAAATACAAAATAAAGTGATATTGTATCTAATCTATTGCTATTTTCGGTGAAATAAACAATTAAAATAATTAAGTTTAAGTAATATTTTAATTTATTTATCAATTTTTCAATTTCTACAAATAGTAAGCAAGATTTTAGTGTCTAAAAAATAGATCATTATTTTTACATCATCGTAAAAATTAAGAAAGAACAGATATTAATCTTACTGTAATCTTATGACCTTTTCCACTGTACCTTTTCTTTTCTACTTTCTCCGTTAAGAACATGTGTGACCTTTAATAGGCAGGTATGCAACAGATTTTTCTTAAAAAAATTCTTTTTGTTTCACAAACAATAATAATTCTTCAAAACCGGAAAATATTTTACACAGAAATGCATTACTTATGAAAGTCTCTTTGAGAAGAAATTTCAAAGAAATTTTATTTTTGCCAAAAAAGAAAAAATTTTAAGAAAAAACTATTTTCAAAAATGTTTATATTACATATATATATATGTATATAAATATATATATATATATATATATATACATATATATATATATATATATATATACATATATATATTACATATATATATATATATATATATATATATATATATATTATTTAAAAAAATTAAATTCTCTTACTATTTATAAAGTTGCGTGAAACTTTAAAGATAAATAATGTTGAAAAAAAATCTATAATCAAATATTGATAAAAAAATAATAATTTTCTACAATTTTATACAATCGGAAGAAAATCGACGATTAATAAAATATATTATTCTTTTGCTATTTTTAATTCTATTAATTAAATAATTTACAAATAAGAAATTGTAATTACTTCTAAAGATAAATAATAAATAATAAATGATAAATAATAAATATTTTTCCGATTTTTCTATTTAATGATAAAAATAATATACATTTTAAATATTTTTTTTTTAAATTGTTTCTAACTCTGACAAAAATTTAATATTTGCCAAGCAGTTTTTTAATCAATTTTGTAAACAATATCTACCAAAAAATCCAAATTCTTTAATATTCCTTTAACACTTTACATATGTAGCAGTAGAATTTATTTATTAAACTTTGTAGAAAAACTGAAATGGATAATTTATTAAAAATTATTAATATGCGTTTACCAGATAAAAAAATAAATAATTACAATATTTATTATATCATAACTTAATAATAGTATGTAAATAAAAGTTTTCAAATTATTTGTCTAACAATTTTTTTTTTCATATGGATTATTTAACGATATTTTTTATGTATAAACAAAAATATAAGAACATCTTTACTGATGCTATAGCGCACAGCAAGCAAGATTTATAAGAAGATTTATAACATTATTGAATTACAATAGAATACTTTTTTATTTTTTTAGAATTTGAGACCGTAACATACTGCTTCTCTAAACCTCTATTTCTTTTTTTTCTGCCTGAAAGGCACACAAATCTTAACTCAAGTTTTCCTATTGGACGTATTGTCACGTGACAACTAATATAATGCACCTTTTAAGGTTTTAGACAAGAGGGGTAATTTCAGAATAAGAAGCGACAGAGAGTGTCGAAGACTTCTGTAGTATACATGAAACAAGCATTTGTGCTCAGTCACTCATCAGACACATAGGAACAGAATCAAAATAAATAAGTGTGCTTTTAAAAGCAGGAAATTATTATTAATACATCACTTTGTTGTAAACATATCTTAAATAACATTATTCTTTTGTGTTTTATTGAATTTTTTTGATAATGGCTACGATAATGTGCTTACCTGAAGAGGTGATTACCATCATTCTCGGGTACAACGATATCACCGTTGAAGACATTATCAATTTTAGATGTGTGTGCAAGCAATTCCAGTGGGTAGGCAAATTTGAGAAATATAAGGAAAAAAAGTTTCTTCAGAGGTATTTTTTTCTAATTTTATTTCAATAATCTATCATGTACACAATATATCATTTCTGTAAAAAATATATTTTATAAAAATAAAATTAATAAAAAATATTAAAAATATAATATAATATAACAAACAAATGAAAAGGTTCTAATAATCAATATAAAATCGGGTAGGAAAAGAGGCTACCGAAAGATACAGAAAACAAAGTGCGAGCAATTATCTTCAAAAAATTTTCTTTACAATTATTAAGCTTATTCCCTTTAATAATTAAAAAAATTTTTTTTAAATAATTATTCGCTCCTTTTTTTATGCTTTGGCTCTTTCGCCCGTTGGTCTACACATTTTTATCTTACAATAAAAGAATATAATATAATATAAATATAATATATAAAATTTGTAATATAATAAAAAAGAATAAAATAAGAAGATATGTAGAATATAAAGTAGAAGTTTTGCAGTTTTATTTTATTAAGTTAAATAAAAATGCAAAACTTAAAATATTTTATATTTCAATTTTAGATGGCCTTCTGCGAAGAAATCTTTTGACAAGTACTGTAAAGAAAATGAGCAGAGAAAATCTAAAGGAAATGAGCAGGAAATGTCTAAAGAGAATGAACAAAAAAATAAAAAAGACTTTATTAAAATAGGATTATTTTATGCAAGAGAATTACAGAATTATGTATCTAAAATAGTTAACTCACATTACGGTATGAATAAAACAATCGATAATTTAATAAAATTTGATTACATATTTAATGAAAATCCATATTTAATAAATGACATTGTTGATATAGTCTATCAGCATAAAAGTTTTATTAAATATTCTTTCTTCATTGATGAGATTAAGAACTTGCTTACACAATCTCCACGGTAAGATTCTCAATGTAAATTATAGTGCAATTAATTTCATAAAATAATGTACTTATTGCACAGTTAATAAATTTATCAGTAATTTTTTCAGAATAACTGGTTGTGATCTAACCAAAAGATATTGCAATATAAAATTATTTTACTTTATGAGGCAATGTTTCGTAAAAAAGAAGTTGATTAGATACATATCTCAACCTTATGAAACTCATCTTTTGGAACGGACTGCTACTTTGGTAGCACAACTGTTTCAACCTGAAAAAGATATCTTTTATTCAAACATAAAAAAGTCGCTAGATGACATCAAATTAGACGTATTGCGTTGTCTCAGGATAAAACATCCCAACCATTCGATATTCTCGACATCCCCTAAAATTCTTTCATATTGGGAAAATTGCAATATTATTAATAATTATTGGAACGAAGCAGAAAGAATACAAATTATGGACATACTCAAGGAATACATATTTAGCAAATTTCAACTAAGGAGATGGAAAATGTCTTCCAACGCAAAGTTGGAAAACATGTGTATAGATAATGTGAGTTATTATAGATTATTATAATAAATTATATAATAAATAATAATATAATAAATTATATAATAAATTATATAATAAATTAATTAATCGTGGCCAATTATAGGCTGTGAACATGAATCATATATTTTTTATAACTTAAAAAAATACTTTTGATCTAATTAATTTCTCTGTTATAATAGGTATTAAAAAATAAATGTGGTCATGAATTAATTTTATTAATAATTTATCACAGTGTGGCCAGAAAACTTGGTCTACGTTGTGATGTAATACGTCTGGGTTATTATTTTTCTCACTTCTTTATTCTTTGGAAACCAAACTAGTAAGTGTGATATTAAATTTAAAATTATATTTGAAACATTTGGCATTATATGTATATAAATTTTTATTGTTTACAGTATCACGTCTAGTATAAAAAATATGAGATGTTTTAACATAAGTTCTAAGGAAATTTGTCCTTTTTATCATGGTATCAAATATCGTGATGAAGAACCTACATCGATACAATCAAATTTTGTATACATCGATGAATTAAGAACTGGACAGGTTGGCAACTACTCATACATAATTTTCATTAATTTTAATACCAATCAATAAACTTGTAATCTTGGCAAAGATAAATCAATTAAACTATGCTATTAAATTATGCTTCGTAGATAGAAAAAACTACATAATATTTCATTTTTTTCTTATTTGTAATCAGAGCTCTGTTCACGCGTTTAATCTTCGCTCATGTTTAATTCCTCTTTTTCAGTTTTGGAAACAATTATTATGGTTAGATTTTGGGTTTATGCTAGATGGATCGATTCATTTGATTGAAAACAACAAGACAAATGCGGTATGTTAGCAATGTATATGTATATATATATATATATATATATATATATATATATATATACATCATATTAATATAAAAAATGATAACATAAAAAAATTTTTAAAGTTTCTCCGATAACACGTATGCACAATCACATATAAATTATAATTATTTATTATTTAACTAGCTGCAATTTAATTTGTTACGAAAATCTATGTAGGAATTATTTGATAAGAAATATCAATTAAATTCTGATTTTAAATTCTTCAGTTAAAACTTAGCGTTGAAAAAACAAAGCTATATACAAGACCAGAAGACGTAAAATTTGCAGTTGGTATGATAGTGGTACATCAACCTGCAAATTGTGCCGGCGTGATAGTAGGATGGCATCAACATCTTGATAGACATCGTGTTACGATCTCAATAAAGTGTCTGCCCGGTCCTTCTTGTATGCACATGTGTGAATTGACTCACTATCGTAATACTGATTTTATAAAGAAACAAACAAATTACATAATTCTTACCGAAAATAATAAAATGTGTTACGTAGAAGAAGGTATGTATATCAGCTGATCTATTTCTATTTAAAATTATATTCTGTTTGTTCTGCAAACGTATCGATGTTTTTGCACACAAAATAAAATATTATTTTATTTTACGTTGATTTATTTTGGTATATTTTTGTTGCTCTTTAAAATTAATTATTTTACTTATTATTTTATTTCATTTCTTTTATTTTGTTCATTTTAATTATCATAAATTTATTTTTTATTTGCATTTTTTATTTTAGATACTATAACTTTAACAGCGCCGAGATGGATCGACAATAGCGAAATAGGTCGTTATTTTTGTAAATTCGAGGGCACGCATTACGTACCAAATAAAATGCTGGCGAGACTTTACCCGCAGGACGCCGCTATAACTGCAACATTGAAATATAACTGAAACGTTGCAATACTATTGATGCATCTTCGAGAACTAAATATTTTTCTTTATTTTTTTATCGTCTGTTTTCTTATCCTTCAATTTTTATGCTTTAATGATATACTTTTTTAGATTTCTTTTTATAATTTTTTATGATGTAGTTCTTAATTTGTGACATTTTTCATTAACATTATAAAAAACTTTTGATAAATTGAATTGATTTACACAGACGTAGTAATATTATTGAATTATTTTATATTCGCGTGTTAGTAATGTAATAAAAACATATTGTATTAAGCGTATGTATCAATTGTTATATCTTATGTTATATCTCAGATTTAAGTGTATCAATTTTATTTTTGTATAATAATTATTATAAGTTATTATCAATGATATCATAAAAATATTGTGACTGACAATTTTAATCTTAACCAACTCTAGATAAAACACATATATAACTATTATTAATTACTTGTATGTGACATTAAATTTCTCATCTTTAATGCTTTTAATTGTATTCAAAAATATTAAATGTATATAATAAATATATAGAATAGATACACAGATATATATTTTCAAGTATATATTACGCAGATAGAATAATTATTTAGAAATTATGATTTATCGTAACATTTTATTGCTAAATGCGTGAAGCAAGTACTTAATGTATTTTTCTTTTCCCCTTTGTAACGTTTTTTTTACAGAATTTAATTTGTTGGCAGTAAATTGGAACACAGTCAAATTTAACAAAGAAAAAATATTGTCAACGAAATAAAAATATATTAAGAAAACTCTAATAAGTGTTTGTGCAAAACTTGATTTACAATTAGATTCACTTGATCACTTAAAAGTTATATACCAAAAATTGTGGAAAAATTTTATCTCTTTCTTTCTTTCTTTATGCAAATTATTCCTTTTTATTCGTTTCTTGCTGATTGATTTGAGAAAGTATTCATGATTAAAAGTTTTTGTCATAAAGTAAGAAAAATATTAATTACAAATATTTTTTTTACGAAAACGTTGAAAACCATATTATTTTGTGATACTTTCATTTTCTTTATAATCCAAATTTATTTATTTGATTTTTCAAACAATATAAACATAAGAAATATATATTTCTTTTCTTAAATTTTGATAGTTTGCTGCTATTGTACGGCCAAAATATTCTTAGAATATTTTTATAGTAGAAACGTTTGCGACTCAGCAGGGACCGGTAGATCAAAATTTCGTTGCCTTTCCAGAAACTCAGCAGGCAAAAGTTACCATATCTTCGAATATCTGCGTTATTATGTTAAAATAATATAAATTCTTGCAGGCAAACAAACTTACACAAACAGTTAGTTCGATTAATAAATTTATATTGTAATATACGCAACAAACAGATTCTATCTAAATAAGAAATCAGTGATTGAGTTATAATATTATAATTAAATTTTTTATTTAAAAATTAATATTAGATTTCTAATATATAATAATTTCTGCGTTTATCTCTGTGTCTGGACTTCCTGGTGATTGAATTGATAATTTTTCAAATCTTTACAAAGGGAAAGCATGTTTTATTATTTCGTTATGAAATATTTTTATTTCTCAAAAGTTATTTATAGGCCTTTTTTAATCTCTTTTGCAATCCAAAAGATTATATACACATAGTATATATATATATATATATATATATATATATATATATATATATATATATATTCTAATTATAATGTTAATTTTTGATGTTGTCTGATGTTATAAAGTTTACAGAGATTTAAAGCTGATTTTAAAGCTCTGTGTGTGTTCGTGTGTGTGTGTGTGTGTGTGTGTGTGTGTGTGTGTGTGTGTGTGTGTGTGTGTGTGTGTGTGTACTATATGTGTGTATGTTGCATCCTATATCTGAATCAATTATCTTTTTTTTTACTCTAATAAAAGATTATTTAATACATTGAGCATTGAGCTACATGCTCTATCTTGTAATATTTTGCATTATAGGATGAATTAAAAAGATGTTACAAGCTAATACTTTTAAAACTTAACTTACGAAACTCCTATTTTCTCGCAATTGATAATGAAACGGACGTTCGACGTAAAAATGGAACTTTGCACTACACTTAACAAAATTGTAATATGCGAAATTGTAAAACAAGAATTTCAGAATCTTAAATTAAGGATTTAAAATAAGGATCTCGTACAGTTTTAGAAATATTAGCTTGTAATATTTTTAATGATTTTTCTATATTTGCATTTTTTATTTTAGATGCTATAACTTTAACAACTCCGAGATAGATCGATAATGGCGAAATAGGTCGTTATTTTTATAAATTCGAGGGCACGCATTACGTACCAAATAAAATGCTGGCGAGAGTTTACCCGCAGGATGCCGCTGTTACGTCTAGACTCTTTAAAGTCAGAGCCAGGAACATACTGGCTCCACGCATATACTTTTTAATGCCAAATAAGGTTTTACATTGGTTTACAATTTTCCATTTTATGCATATTTACCGAAAAATTATATAACACAGAATTTATCAATATAAAGATTTGAATTAAACCTTTATTTGCATGGAAAGTTGCATGGAAATTTGTAAACCCATGTAGAATCTCACTTTGCATTAAAAAGTATATCAGTGGAAGCAGTATGTTTTGCCCCTCCTTTTGCGAGGGGGCTCCACTATCAAAAAATTAGACACATTTGTTTGCGTTGGATGTCGCTTTGCGTGGAAAGTGGAAAAACTCAAAAAGCTTTGTCTCTGAAACTGTAAACAGACACCTTTTCCACTCTACACAAATACAACGTAAACAAACCTTATTTTTCTTTATTTTATAACAGAAAATACATTAAAACTGTGAAACTTTAAAATTGCATGTGTTATGTCCACACTCTTTAAAGTCAGAGCCAGCGGGAGGGCGTAACCTATCTAATTCCGCTAGACGAACGCTAGACAACGAGTCTCTCGGAGATGAACGAATTGACCGGGGCCTGAGACAGGTCAACGACCGGGAGGGTCGCTTTTACTCTGTCAGTAGGTCGTTGGTTCGATGGTCCTCTTTTCGGTAGGTAAGGAACTAAATCCTGATTATACAGGATGGGACTTTGTGCGATCTCGGGATATGAGGTAGAGAACCTGTAATGCAAGAAAAAGAAAATTATTTATAATTTTAAAGACATCAAATTTTTATATTTATTTAATAAAAGAAATAAGAAAAAACAAAATTATATGGATTATCTAGGTTAACGTCATTACTTAGTATGTACTACTTATTAATTATTTCTTATTTATGTATTTTTTTTGTGTGTCTTTTATGGAATTTCTTCTATAATGCATGTAAAAGGGGGAAATTGTTTCCAAAGGACCTCCATAGGGACGGCGACGAGATATTTACACCCCGGGACGAACCACAGGATTACGCTGTCGGGTAGGCCCTCCATCAATGCGGTCCGCAACTCTTTGAGATCCACCGGGCCTGATCCTATGCGGACGATTTCGTCTGGAAGTGGGTCGTAGATCGGAGGAAACTGGCCCAATATCCAAAAGCGGAACTGGAATCCTCGGACAACCTTTGTTGGTTGGGTTGCGGTTCCGGTTCGAATCGAGACGTGTCCTCGGTCTCTGAGGATACTTCCTTTGGGTTGAATCGGGAAGCCGGGGAGAGAAGTAATTCGCCTTCGTTGTTGGTGTCTCGTAGTTCTTCGAGGGGGTCCTCTTGGTAAAGAGGACGATGAGGGGAAGAATAGAGGGAGTCGCTTAAAATGATAATAGAGGGGGTGGGTGACTCTGATCTTAAGCGGGTAGGGGAAGGTGGAGGAGAAGTAGCAGGGATCGGGGAGTGAGGAGTGTCAACTGTAGATATATTAACGTTAATGTTAACGTTAGTGTCGTTGTAATGTTAATTTCAAGTGGTTCCGCTTGAGCCTGAGCCAATTTCTTCCTAAGCCGTCTATTCCGACGGTTACGCGCGCGTTTTGCCGACGCACGGGAGGATCGCTTTCGGGTTACTCCTTCCACTGAGGGAGGATATAATAATAATAAAATAAAAAAAAACGGTTTGGCGATATAAGGAAATCCGAAATAATTCTTGGGATTTGTTTAAAGAAGAGAAAATAATTTTAGTCTTGCATAGTATTATTCACTATTTTAATCGTTAGACTTTAGATTAAATACTCGATCTTATATTTTTCTGATAGGTTTTTATTCGATGTAATATGTATTAATTTATATTAGTTTATTATATATGCATTTGAGGATTATAGGAATGAATTATGTGAGAATGGAATCCACAAAGAGATTGAATCAATGGAGAATGGAATGGACACTGGACTTGAGGAATGGAGGAATGGCTGAGTGGTAGTGGTGGTAGGTGGAAGGTGGCTGGAATGGTAGCCCTGCAAAATGCGAGCGACCCTTGGTGACTGGAAAATACATGCTTTGTTTCAAAGTCATCAAACTTAATAAAAAACAAAAATTGTATGAAAATTTAAGAAAATAGAAAGATACTTGACTTAAATTTCTCAGAAATTTTTTTATTGATCTACAAAGTGCACGTCAAACGTACGTAATTTAGGATACAAAAAAATGGGATCTTTTTTAAAATACAAAAGATAAAAAATTTTTTTAGAACTATTAATAAAAAATTCAAGTTAAAACTTCAAGCAAATAACTGTTTTTTCTAAATTTTTTGTCTACAATGATATTTCGTAGAATTTTAGCGGTTTAAAAATAACTCAATTTTTATAGTATAAAAAATTTTTGCTATTTTTTTAAATAGTGTATTGTTGTTACTTTAATCTTGCATGTTCTTTTGGGAAAATCTACAATTTTTGAAATGTGGCTAATAGCAAGAATAAATTTGTTTTATAAAAAAATTATATTTTTGAAAAATTTCTTAAAATAAGTTTACAGCTACCTCTTTCTTTTTCCTTAAGATTATAATTCTATATCTACTCCATTACTTTTTAAGATAACTTGATTAATATTAATAATATTTATGATTATTATTTTGCACATATAAGCATATATGTGTGTGTATGTATATATATATATATATATATATATATATATATATATATATACATGTATTCAATTTATATCTAAAGTTATATATCCTGTTATTTATCATAATGAGAATAAATTTCTTGACAGTAATATTAGCGAAATTGTTAATTGGCAATATAATGAATTTTATTTTCATACATTTTTATGCTTTCATGCAAAATCTGCACGATCTCTACTTCTTTATTATCTTTGTACGAAAAAAGAATTTTCAGCAGATATTATTAAAGCAGATAAATTAAAATTTTCTTATCTTTGAGATTAACAATACTGCAAAAATCAAATAGACTTTCTCTGAGACAATTTATAATATTATATTATAATATACTATTATATTATAATATTAGTTTCATGTTATTTCGAAGAATTCAATGCAATTTTTTGCGGAAAATTTTGTCGTCAATAATCAGAATCGAATATAAAATTAAATTATATCAACACCGTGTGACCTATAAATGTTTTTAATTTCCCATCAAATAAATATTCATCATGTTACTTTTTAAAATAAGAACTTGGCGTCCAAACCGGTTTTTATACTAGTAACCACCACCATACTTAGCGGAATGGAATACGAATTATGGCGATAAGCTCTCTGTTTTTCTTTCTTTTTCTTTTTTTTTCTGGTATATTCAAAATATTTTGTTATTTAATGACGAATATTTGTGTAGTTTAAAGATAAAATATAAATTTGTTAGTGATACAAGTAAAATTTAACTTAAGGATGTGTTCTCGATTATAAATGCTTTCCAATAGAAATTTTCCAATTAAATATTTAAATAACTAAAATCTAATATAATATAAATTTATAAAATAGGGTATAGCTAAAAAAAACATTATTTCGCTATTACTGCTGTATTATTATATTTTCCATTTTAGTGGTATTTGTAGCACGCTCGTTATAATCGGAAGATAATATGCACAATGTTTACTTAATTATTAAATATTTCATTAGTCTCTCAGTTAATCTCATTGCCGCATTTATGTTTTTTTTTCTCTTGCTGTTCCCTCCGATTTTTCTATGTTTTCCATTGAGATGAGCTCAATAGCAAACCTGCATTACATGGCCTATAATTGGGCGCACTACATATTCTTAAAAATACAATGGCTTTTTATTTTATTCAAGCATTAAATATTAAAAAAAAAACAATCATCAGTTTACTTTATTCCATTGCTTGATTAGGCTATGCGTGTGTGGAAATTTGCTAATGGAATTTTATCTTGTATGTGTAATTGTTATGTGTGTATAGTTTTATAGTAGTAGATAGAATGTATTCTCAAAACTATCAACAACTCGCTATCCTCGGTAGTCGCATCATCTCATTTGTGCGGGCATGTTTCGTCCGCGTTCTTTTCTCGTTTGACTGAGAAAAGAAGTTGAAACCAGTAGTAAAATTTTATTGAATCTAGCAAGATAAAATTGATCATAATATCGTCAATGATAACAGTGCTGGAATAAAACCGGATCATTCTTAAGAGATTTTTCCAAAAAATAAGGAAAAAGGTAATTTCTTCTTATTAAATATTTGTATATTTGTATTTATGTTTCTTTTATGAAACTAATACAAAAACAAATGTACGCGCGCACAAATTTGACAAAAATTTTTAATGTTTCAAAATTTGGGATATAAAATAAACTTATGTGACGAAGCTCGTTTGTTTATTACGTTGCATATCCTTTTTCAAAAATTGTTCGTAAATTGTTGATTATTGAAAGGGACATATGTGGAAGATTTTAAAAAATGGATACATATAAGAGCAAAAAATAAATATTTTTTAAAAGTTTAAGCGAAATAATTAATGATTATCACGAGACAAAATTTATATATATATATATATATATAAATTTATTATACATATTTATTATATATATTATGTATTATATATATTATATATATTATATAACATATATATTATAAAAAAAAAAATAAAACAATACCATTCAAACCGCGTAATGACCACCTCTATCACATCACCATATGTTTTTGACCATTCCGTAACTCATTTTATCCAGGTGCTATTCTATCGACAAAAAATTCATCATCAAATCATCGCAAATTAACAATACAAGTATAATTTTCAAGCCACAGTTTGCATACGTCACGATTAAATGTCTAAATATGAAATTACCGTAAAAATAAATCAAATACTTATTTTTCAGATACAAATCCGCACGTCCAAGATCGACGATGCGTAGAAACAATTTCACATTTTGTATGCTTTTTTTGTTCGCCGTTTTATTGACAAAATCTCAGCAAAATTCCATGAATAATGAAGAGAAAAATGATAATTTGACAGAACAATACGAACCAGATGCAGAATCTACGACAAACTATGACAACGAAATGAAAACACTGCAATATCATTTGTACGAACAGTCTATCAACAATACACAGTATAATGACAGTATGCATTATGAATCTCGCATCATCATCATGAACAATGATCGTGAGAATGATGAGATACAGTCTGAGTTTGGCATGCAAACTATACAGGATTATGTGGATGATGAGCAAATACTGATAGAACCGCGCATGAATTCAACAAATGGCAATCATAAAAGCAACTTCACGTTATCCGAAATTTATGAAAACTTGATAAACATTGAAGACAAAAATGATTCGCACGAATTCTATGAAAACACTCCAGTAAAAATAACAATATATGTAATATTATTCCATACAAAATGTGTTACAATAGTACCTGACTTCAGCTTTGTTGTTCTTTAGGCGACCGTCTGGTTGATAATAAATGCTTTTCTGAAGAATATGAATACTTTTTTCCGGACGTACACAAATACATAAACGATTTATTGCAGAGTATAAATAAAATATTGAATGAATTATCTCAGCTGATCGTCTACGAACAATGCAAGATTAAAGCTCACATTATGTATGAGAAAAATTACATATTTTTTTCCAATGGTTCTATATATTTACCTTATTATGATTTTAATATATCGACATCATATTACCTTGCCATAGACTGGAATGAGTATAAAATGAATTTGCTTAGAAGTTGCTGACAAGGGTTTAATTATAATTGATAATGATTTTCTTGTCATATATAGGATCTGATAGTATAGGAATGATAGTGTTTATATTACTTTTGATGTCAATATTTCTGGTGTATTGCCTGAGTTCCGGAATGTACACGGTTTCATGTTGCGCAATTATTGCGGTACAATGTCTGTCGCGTACACATTTTACATTGTGTATATTCAAATCGAAACAGATAGTTATTTGGAATGTATTTTAGACGGTACAGTGTATTTATTTATTTATATGTATATTATGTATTTATTTTATTTATTATATAACTATGATATCATTATACTGTACATATATTTCATAGTAATGTATATATTCGCGTATTACTTTTAATAACTTGAATATACGTTTTGTTGAAAATGCAAAAATTAAAACTTAATGCATGATAAATCTTAGATACACTTTAACATATAAACTAATCTAAATTTGTCCGAATAAATATATTTCGTTGTGTTTTTGAATTTTTAGAATTAGATCTCGAATCGACATCTTACTTAATTTACTATTAGCATATATTTATGAAATATATCATTTTTTTTATATAATTATAATGCACATAGTTAGAATAAATATATTATTAAACAGAAAAACATAATGGTAACTATAAACCTTTTTTGTACATTTTAACGCGCATTCAATGATTAATATGTTATTTATTTCGTTTTTAGTCATATATGGCTTATTTCTTTCGGTGAGTCACTTCTGGTTAATTATGATGAGTATCAACATGTGGTGGACATTTAGGTAAGCTGTCATTTACTTTATCTATGTTATCTTTAATTTGTCTTATCTTAACTAACCTTTATATCATTGATTTACATGTAAATTGAATTGGAATTTTTTTTTTTAATTTGGTATGCACAACATTTGTTGTTGCAGTCAAATTTCAAATTAAAATTAATAATTGAAAGGAAAGCTCATTAAAATCTATGTAGAATTTTCATTAGTGAACAACGTCCAAACGCCATCGCCACATGTCGTACATATCGATGATTTACAATATAATGACGATCTTTGAAATTGGACTGCAACAACAAATGTGCATGTTGTTTTAAACCTCGAATCTAATTTTTACATTTTTATACCAAATTTTACATATTTTACATTTTTATTAAAAATGCACCAAAAAACGTTTCAAAACGTATATTTTTAATACACATTGTTTATAAAATTTAACAATAATAAATAGGCGCACCAAAACTCGCGCGTTGGCTCATATCTGCCAGTATTTCTACTTATTGTCAATAACTTTGCATCTATTGCTGTTATTATTGATTTTCCCTAAAATTTTTTTTTGAACGTTATATGAACCTAATATTTTATCTTTTTGTCATATATAACAATAAGGCACGCTATAATATAACACGCTATAAATTTTATAGAATAATTAAATTTTAATATTTTTTATCAGAAATTAATATTTTGCAATTAAATTAATATTTAGATTGCTATTATCGTATCTGTACATAATGGTATGTATTAAATATATGATAATTTCTGAATATTAAATATTAAAATATTTTTCATGATAGTTTAATCGTGTATTTTGTCGTATTATGTAAAATGTAAATTTATTTTTATAAAGTGGACTTTTGAGAAAAGCTTAAAAGCAAACATTTTAACATTTTAATGTGCATTTACATTGTGATTTTATCTATTTTATTTATTTGTGGCTAATTATGATGTGTAAATTGTGTTTTTCAGACAATTCAGTTCGTTACAAAGAAACGTAAGACAACAAAAAAAAAAAGAAAAGTGTTTTATGCGATCATTGCGTGGGATTTACCCTTTACTTTTACTATTATCATTGTCATTGAATTATTTAAATATTATATATATATATATATATATATATATATATATATATATATATATATATATATATATATATATATATATATATATATATATTATATATATGTGTAATATAAACATTTTTGAAAATAGTTTTTTCTTAAAATTTTTTCTTTTTTGGCAAAAATAAAATTTGAGACCAAGATAATAAAGAAGCAGATATTTTGCAGTCTCCGTCAAAAAAAATAAATATAGTAGAAAATCCATTAAATTGTACACATAGACTATCAGTGTGAACAAATTTATTCCCATTATGATGAACAACAGAGTATATAACTTCAGACATAAATTGAACCTGAAAACAAACGCAAATGTGTTTATGAATATACATATACATTTATATGTATATGTATATGTACAAAAATAATTATTATAAATATTATTAATAATATTATTAATATATAATCTATATATATATATATATATATATATATATATATATATATATATAGATTTTATTTTATGATAATCAAGATTAATCACGTTTAAACTTCCAAAAAATATTTATTTTCCAATCTTATACGTATCCATTTTTTTAACATCTATACATGTTCCGTCATGTTGTCTCCTACCATATGTTCCTTTCGATATAATCAATAATTTAGAAGAATTTTTGAAAATCCAAGGATAGAGTAGAGTAATAGACAAATTGAGCTTCATGTCATATAAGTTCATTTCATGTTCCCAATTTCGAAACATAAAAAACTATATTAAATTTATGCTCGTGTACATATTTCTGCATTAGTAGCATAAAAGGAATATAATTATACAAGTACGAAAATATTTAATAAGAAGAAATTACCTTTTTTGTTTCTCTTTTGGCAAAATCTGCGATTGATCCGGTTTTATTTCAACATTGTTATTCTTAACGATATTATGATTATTTTTAATAATCCTGTGGCTCTCCCTTTTTCTCTCTCTCTCTCTCTCTCTCTCTCTCTCTCTCTCTCTCAGTCACCAAGGGTTGCTCGCATTTTGCAGAGCTACTCGTGACTCTCTCTCTCTCTCTCTCTCTCTCTCTCTCTCTCTCTCTCTCTCTCCCGCTCTCTTTCTTTTTCCCTCTC